>NC_137463.1:184149491-184409458 GCF_964235325.1 Thermobia domestica
GGGTTACCCTATTTACAAATTTAAAAATGGGGGAATTGAAACAAGTTATTTTTATTAGTATAGTTTCCAGATACTTTTACTATTTCTAACTCTCTTCAGTAAACTCGCCTTAGATACAAAACTATCAAAGTAATTTGTACATGTGTGTTCCAATTACTGCTATCCATAACACAAGATGAGACAGAAGTTTCATGTCGAGATACGATAATGCATTTTCAGGACACCTTTTCGAGACGAGATTTCACTTGCAGAACACATTTTCGAGACTAGACTGCACTTTCAGGACACTTTTTCGAGACGAGTTGTGATGAGGTGAGTTGATTTTGAAATTTAACGGTCCTTTCAGCAGCAAGGCTATATGAGACGTCTTTTCTAGACAAGATTGCACTTTCAGGATACTCTTTTCTAGACGAGAATGCACTTTCAGGATACTCTTTTCTAGACGAGATTGCACTTTCAGGACATTTTTTTAGACGAGATTACACTTTTAGGACACGTTTTCGAGACCAGACTGTGCTTTCAGTACACCTTTTCGAGACGAGACACAGCCCCAAATCTTGTCTCGTAAGCAATACTAGTTCAAAATAATACAAACATATCGACCTAGGTATGGAGGCCTGCAGCGAGGGAGGGGTGCAATAGACAGTTTCCTACTCCCCTGAGTTTTCGAAGGGTGTTTTTAGTTCTTGAAAATACATTTCAAAATATACTACTTTGCTCTCACCTATTGTAGTACTAAAGGACAATAGTTTATTTACTGTAGTTAAGAAGGATATGTGCTTAAATAATGGGTGTTTACATAATACATTATATGTACGCATGCATCAAAGTATATATATTAGCGACTGTGGTTCTGGCCCTCCTTGGAATCGATCTTTTGTACCCACTTTCCCTTGAAAAAATCCTGGGAGCGTTCCTGGACATAGATATAGGGGTCTATATCAATTTTACAATGTTGACATTAAAGTTATTTCTCTTCTACAGTACTGCGTAACAAACAAACGTACAGTACTGCGTAAAGTTATTTCTCTTCCACAAACGTACTGCGGAAGTGAAGATATGACTACTTATGACAAGCAGAGTCCTATGTCCATCAATGTATTGGCTTTACCATTACTTATGGTAACGTCTTGAAGGAAGACGGAGAAATAGAATCGCCACAAAGAGGTTAAAATAAGTTATACACAAATAAGGAAAGATTTCAACAGTTAATTGTTTTCTCCTCTGTTTCTTGGGGCTGAAAAAAAAACTGTTTGGTTTGCTGCAGTCAGAAAAGGGAGGATTTTAAAAATATTTTAGTGATAATTATTACATTAACTGCCACAAGGAGAAAGAAATCTTTTTCTGTGGGCTAGGCATCCTTATTACGAAAATAGATTAAGAACTTAAAACAACAATAAAGAACATAAGTAATTAAAATTTCCACAAATAAACTGCAGGGTTTTCTTCAGGGTGCCACCCATCTGATTACGTAAGTGTTACCGCATGGTGGTCTGAGCCATCTGCGTACACACAACCAGTGTTCGTAGTTTAAGGGAAATTTCCCTAATCTAGGAAATTTCGTAGATAAATTTAGCAAAAAGGAGAAAAAGGGAATTTTTCAATTAAACAAAAAAATCTAGGGAAATTCTCGCGCTGACTGATTAAACCAATATAAATCAGGAGCGTCATTTCAGATTTTGCTTGGGGGGGGGCAAGATCCCTTGATATTAGTACAATTTCGCGTTTTTCACTGATTTACTACTATTCTGTTGATAAAATCTATATACATCTCAAACTCAGGGGGGGCAAATGCTCCTCCCTGCCCGCCCCTAAATGACGCCCCCTGATATAAATGCTTAAATTTTTCTTTGTTGTTCAGAAATAAATCAATACCACAGCAATTTTTGTGTGTGTCTTAAAAGTAGCATAATTTGCATTGGCTGGGTGTACTTAAGTGTATTTTGTGTGTAAAAAATGCAGGAAAAGTAAAAAAAAAAAAAGAAGAAGAAGAAGAAGAAGCAAAAAGCAAGTGAATAAAAGAAATGTGGTTAGCATTTCCTTTAATATACCTAAATTAATCTTATCACACAACTTCTCTCATAGAAACGGGACGCTCACGGAAATAGGGAAAATTTGATAAGAAAAGGAAAAATCTTGGGTCAGTTGATGGAAATTTTGTTAAGGAAACCTACGAACACTGCGTGCAGCTCTCAATCTAATGATGTGAGTTATATTTGGATTCACGGGGCGTCGGACTTGAAACTAGCATGAGTTAAATTCAAATCGATGTGGAATTTAGTGTTAAATGGGTGACGAAATAAGCGTTTTATTAAAGTTCTGGTAACCCTATTGACAATATTCCAATTTTTGGTATATACCAAGTTCGAATCAAAGACTTTCCAGAATAGAATCTAGAATGTGCTTATCGATGATATTTCACCATTCCGTTCTTAAAATTACTTCCTCTCTCTCTCTCTCTCTCTCTCTGTACATAAAAGGAAAGATTTAGCGCAGAAATGACAAATGGAAGGACTTTCATGGTTCGTCTTCAGGAAGTTTACTTTTTTCTGCAATATATGAAGAAGAAGAAGAAGAAGAAGAAGAAGAAGAAGAAGAAGAAACGAATAACGCAGAAAATTCTTTCATATAGTAAAAGGGAAACGAAGAAATTGTGTAAACAACCAAAGGCGTATTCCTTGTTCCGGAAGGAAATACGCAACAACCAAACATGCGACAATCGATTTAGAGACGGTGCGGAGTGCTTGACGTTTTCAACACAGGGAGAGTGAGTAACAAGTTTTGACAAGATCGAAAAGGAAAGAGGATGAGGGGGAAATTCTGGAGTGACAGACGGGCCTGTTAAAATATTTGACTATAAAATATGCTGTTACTCTTCTTTTCTTTGGCAGGGCCAGAAGGCAGGGTGGCATTCATGTTTATCAAATATCTGTCTATGTCATTCCTCTCAAGTTTTTTTATTCTTCCACTTATATATGCATGTCTGCTGTCGAACATGACATATACCAAACGATATAGACAATTTGTGTGTTGTTTGTTTAAAACGTTTACGAAGGGAACGTTTTGACTTGTGCTCCTACCTACGTATAACATGGGAAATCGTGTAAAGTTATGTTACTTGCCGTGATCATTGTATGGTACTGTTATAGTTTAAAAGATATCGGAAACCAAATTGTGCAGTAGATTGTCTGCTATTTTCACTGTTTTACATATTTTATTGCAACCAGGTGTTAAATTCAGAGGGAACCCAAAGGTGCTGAGCCTTATACCACACTGAGAAAAATCCGTTCTCCGGACAGCGGTATGTTGCACAAATATACGGAATCCTCTCGCTTCCTACGGAAATCAGTACGAAGCATACGTTATCCGTATGCTACATAGGCATTGCCCTTAGATGTTATATTATGTCGTTACAGTATGTCTGATATTTAACAGTCTTCCTTATATTACATACATATATGTACAGTATGTTACATTCGTCAGTTATATGTTATATGAGTCCATTTGTATGTAAGATCCTGACTGCCTATATTGTTTCATACGGAAAGTACGTACAGATGGAACACGTATACAGAAAGTATTATAAAACATGCGTTTTCAGTTATACGTTTGCTGTACGTTAAGTCCAAAAACTACAGGATTTACAAATGTCTTCTTAGATAAGTCTAGTTTTGTCTCCTCTATAGCAGTAATAAGGCTAGGGAGACGAATGGGGTAATGCATGTCGAGAGTACTTTAGTCTCGAATATTGTGGTCATGATATCACAGATTACAAATGAATAGAGAATCAAGGAATCGAAGCTTTGACTTTTTCAAATGTATTTATTCCGAAAAACTACTTAGATAAGTACTCATTTAATTACATAGATGGTTTTCAATAGATAAGAAAATTGTTAATTCCGTTTACAGCAATTCGGTATCTCAAACCGTTTTGGTAATATGATAAATAATGTTAAAGTTTGCAACACTGCTTATTACTAGATAATTCAGAGACCTTGTCGTAATTACACCTAACAAAAAGTATTGTAATGTAAGAGACTCAAAGTACATAAAAAATGTTCGCACTAAATGAAATAAAAAATCCCCCTTCCCCCCGAAAGGAGGGACCGAATTTTAGGGATCTGATTCAAGGATTATCTTCAGCAATTACATTGGTCACACACTGTACATTATGCTTAAATCAAAATTGAAAATTGATAACACACTTTCGATTTTGCTAACAAAATTATCATTACGCATTTTTATTAATATATAGGTATACAGAGGTACAACTTGTGAGTGCGTTTTACTTAGTTAAATATTATTTGCCACAAAATCTTAAATAAACAACTTAACAATTTTACTTCATTTTATTTTTACTTTTTGTAATATTTCCAGAACTAAGAATCATGCAATATAAGAACTATCTTAGCTTCTCCGTTGGACTACAGTAAAACCTCTGAATAACGGACACCAATGGGACATGAATTTTTGTACGTTACTGAGAGGTGTCCGTTGCAGAGAGGTTACAAAAATGTTATTTCTCACAACGGTAATTTATGCAGTAATATACAGGAAATACATTATGTATGGGCGTAAATACGTAAAATTCAATATGAAAATACTATATTTAGTACGCATTTGAATTACTGGGAGGGATAACGGAGAAATTCATTTTTGTTAAATAATATTATTGCTTGGGATGTGTTAATGTATTCGTATACAAGGGTAATAAATCTCATTAGCAAGTGTCCTCTGAGAATCCTCACTACGGTTGCTGAAGAAATTTGTGTTTGTATGTGTGTGTTTGTGTGTCTGTGTACTGGCGCAGTATTTTCGTTGGCGCAATGGATGAAAATGCAAGTTATTGGGAGTGCATATATTTTATTGACCCAATCACAAAGAATATCCTCTTAGAGAAAGTGAAAAAGGAAGCCGGGAAAACTCCAACCCAGACTTGCTCCAGTATCATAAGTAAAAGAAAAATGTTGCTTTTCCAAGAAAGTAAGAGAGGAAACACGTTGCATATGTTATCGTCAAACAAACAATGTTTGTTTTTTTATCTATGAAATTGTCGGAAAAGATGCAAAGCCCAGAGGAAAAAGGACTAAATTTGTTAGGGGAGAGAAGATCTTTAGCATAGAATTCTTGGCCATGTTACTGACCCTGCATGAGTCTTATTGCTTATTGAAGGTTCTCTAGGATTTCCACCAGAAAGCAGTTTATTGCGTACGTTTAAATCACAGCCTCAACACCGGTTGTGTGTTAAAGACGTAACACACACCCTGTATAAAACACCAACACCGCGGGGTATGTGTTGAAGTAACACTGCATAGTGGTAGTCATGCTGGAACCACTGCCCTGTGTTAAAATTGAGTTGAATTAACACAACCATTTTTTACTGTGTATACTATAAATCTGTCTTTGTGGACTGTAACGTGTGTGCTGGGCTTGTAAAAAAATTAGTGAATCGTTGCTAATTCAGAAGTTCCAAAAGTGTTCATACTTTTTTTGATATCCTATTATCTTCAGTTCAATTTCTGCTATAAAAACAAATCTGATATCTAGATGATGAAAACGAAATTTGTTAAGTAGTTGTTTTCGGCAAATGTCCATCCTAACTTTTTTTTTTTTTTTTTAATGTTGAGAACGTTGCTCTGGAAAGAGAAGCGAAATCCTCCTTTCAATTACAAAAGATTTTATTCATGCGAATTGCATCAGAAGTTTCATAATATTATAAAATTACTAATAAGTATTATTAGTATTACGTACCTGAGGGGCCGCGGTGGCTCAGTGGTAGAACGTTCACCTCTCGCGCATAGGATCCCTGGTTCGATCCCAGCTGGCGCCAAGTGAACTTTGTGGTGAACAAACGGCGTGTGTATGGGTTTCCGCGGGGTTCTGTCGTTTCCTCCCACTTTCTTCATTCCACCATTTCATTAATTTCTCATCATCATTGTCTCCTTTAGCTAGCCGACATAACGTTGGACGTAAAACTGAAAGATTTCATTTCGTTTCATTTTCAAACTACATGAGCTTCATCAGGAATCAAACCCGGCTCTTTTGCACAACATGAATCGTGACTATTTGACCAATAGTAATGTAATTCCCATAAAGGAAAGTGACTTCTATGCTTTTGCCTATTTTCAGAATCATTATTAAGATTAATCGATATTTGAGATAATAGAACATAAGCTGAAACTAGTGAGAAATAAGTTACAATCTAACTTCACTTAAAAAAAAAGAAAAAGAAAAAGAAATGTATGATCTAAGCAAGTGTTTCTTTGAAGTAAAACAAACAAGGGGAGAAAGAACGAAGATGAAAAATATAAAAGAATATGGAAAGAAGATGAAAAATGAAACAGACAGCAACCGAAGAATCCTTTCAATCCATCTTCCTCCACTCGGCCCTATTCTTCCTTCCTTGCGGAACCCCTTGAGTTTGTTTCCGTTTGAGAGAAACCAGCTTTCAGTCGTCTGTTATTTGTGAATATGGAAAGTATGAAAAATTTAGCAACTTCTTGCTTGAGCCGGGAGTGATTTAAACGTACTTATTGTATTGAGAAGGCCAGCTATATTAATATTTCATATATCCACCATTACAACACGTGTATTATTGTTCCCTTAAAAAGAAACAAAAATGCCTTTGAAAAATAGGGAAAAAGTACATATTTGTATACGTGGTGATGGTGTCTCTCTGGGGTGCAAGGGCGTTCCGAAAATTCATATGTGTAGGTGGGGAGAGGTCACGTATGATAGAAAAGAATATTGTAGCCTCTGGGATACCGTGGTCGTTGAGAGTTACACAAGAAAGGGCTTTTCAAATGCTAAGAGGTGAGGAATGGGATATATCGCTTCGGCTTCAGGATATTTCACAAATAAATAAATATACAGTGTTTCAATCTCATATAGAAAGGTCAAGATTTTAAAAAATAACTCCTGATAGCTCTGAAAACTTTAAAAGAGAAGGAAAATCAGGAATCATTGTAGAATTTTTGCGCAGTTTCGGTTGTGTGTCGAGAGTCAGTAATACACTGTATTATTATTATTATTATTATTATTATTATTATTATTATTATTATTATTATTATTATTATTATTATAAGTATTCTGCCTTTCAGCAGGTCCTGGGACTAATGAGGATTTTTTTTTTTAATTTAGATTTGGGCCTGAAAATGTTTCTTCCATGTTTCTCGATCTTCAGCTTCCTCTTTTAACTCCCAATATTTTCTCCTGTTTCTCAAATCATCAATCAGCTGTGTTCTTCTTCTCCCTATTCCTCGCTTCCCTTCCATCTTTCCCTTTATGATGGTGTGAAGAAGACAATTTCTTCGCAAGATGTGTCAAATCCAAGGATCTTATAAAATATAGGATCTGCCCTTACAACAAAATCTTGAAGCCATACGTCACAGTTTCGCCACCCCTACCCTGCCCACTCTGCCCAATAGGATCGCAATGGTTTGAGCCAACAATCATGGTGGAAACGAAAGTAGCCAATCAGACGATGCATGAAACGAGAGTAGCCAATCAGACTTTGCGATGCTCTGTTGTTTTTCGGCTTCATTGATTTAATAGGATGAAGATACATATGGGCATATCCTCTATTTTATAACATCCTTGGTCCAATCCAATTGGCCTTTCTAGGAAGGCCAAAAGTGTCCTCTGTAGAGAACCGAAACAAAACAAAGGATCACTTTTAACATGGAGTTCTTTGTTTTTAAGGAGTTTGGTTTACCATAGCTCTTATACAGGGTGTTACAGAAATTTGACACAATATTTTGGGGATGGATACCGCAAATCAAAATAAGAAAAAAAAAGTTAATATGGTCGGAAGTGCATAATTTCGTAGTTATATGTTGCTGAAAACGTGAAAAAATGAACTTTACAGGTCCATAGTTTCATTACTATAGAACCGATCGTAGTCAGGTCAAGACATCACTTAGGAACTACATATGTGAACTATCTAAATGGCCATCTTTCAGAACCTCCGGGAATTGCACAATCATTTTCAGAGAGGCTGTTTGGGAGTACTTGATCACTCTTCACCTAACTCACTAAAAAAAAAATTGGTGTGCAAGTACTGGAGCATTCTTAAACATGGGTATTTGGATAGTTGATATACCAGCTCCTCAGAGATGTTTTGACCCGACTACGATAGATTCCATAGTAGTGGAGCTATGAACTTTTTAAGTTTCACGTTTTCGGAATCCTATAACTACGAAACTATCCAGTTTTGAGCACAAGTCTACAGGGTTTTCATAAAGTCTGGACGGATTTAAGTTGCTTATAATTTTCATAAAAATGCTCATAATGAAATCAAATAAAGTGCAAACGGTAGCGGAAGGATTAAATTTTTAGTTGGCAACACTGTTAGATAAGCGGCAACTCTGAACACGTTGAGAGAGGGAGGGCAAGGCCAATTCAGGTGTGTCGTCGAAAGTTCACCAAAGAGTTCAAAAAGCCGGCACCGACTGAGAGTGCAATCCGAAAGTGGCATGCTAAGTTCTTGGAGACAGGAAGCGTCCTGGACCGTCCTCGAAGTGGGAGGCCGCCAACATCACCTGCAACAGTGAGCAGGGTAAGGGAAAGCATCATCAACAGCCCACACAAGTCGATTCCTAGACGGTCCTACGCGAATGTGTGGACGTAAATGGCGCCCAGTTGGAGGTGTGGCGGTGAATGAACTGAGCTGGTGCAGATTACAGGCAAAACTTTAATCCTTCCGCTACCGTTTGCACTTTATTTGATTTCAATATGAGCATTTTTATGTAAATTATAAGCGAATTAAATCCGTCCATACTTTATGAAAATCCTGTATATTATTTTTTTTTCTTATTTTCATGTAAGGAATCTGTATTGTGACACATTTTTGTAACACCCTGTATATATTTATCCTGCCTCTCCCTCTCAGTTCGTCTGTCCGTGAGATAAAAAAAAAATCAAGAACTAACCGATAAATCACCATTAATTTTCGACAGACTGTAGAGAATCAAAAGTCATGGATAGAGGTGATATTCAAACCAGAAGTTATAAGAGTCAACTATTTCCGGTTATAATGTTTATCACTATAGAGCAAAAACAGTAATAGATAGTAAAAGTATATAGAAATGAAATGAAATGAAAATCTTTAAGTTTTACGTCCCACGGTTATGCCGGTTAGGTTTAAAGGAGACGGTGATGGTGAGTGTTGAATGAAATGGTGGAATGAACAAAGCGGGAGGAAACGGGAGAATCCCGAGAAAACCCACAAGCACGGTGTTTGTCCACCACAAAGTCCATACGGCACGAGCTGGGATCGAACCAGGGACCCCAAGCACCGGAGGTGAACGATCTACCACTGAGCCAGCGCGTCCCCTAATAATATATAGAGTTGATATATATAAATCGAAAAAAATCAACAAATAACGCTAAACTGCTAATGTAATATGAAACACAGTACGTATACAGAAACTAATACATAGTCATTTAGGAGTGTCACCAGCAAGTTTTTTTTTTCTATGGGAGCAAGCTTTTTACATGTTAAAAGTAAACAAAAAGTTTATTTCCAGATTATGAAAGCTTCAATAAGACAATAAATATATATATATATATATTACATACGTACATACATACATACATATTATTATTATTATTATTATTATTATTATTATTATTATTATTATTATTATTATTATTATTATTTATTATTATTATTATTATTATATTTCCAGTTTGTTACCTTTTTGAAACCTGGATCTTGACAATGCGTGCAGTTAAAATCATACCTTGTGGAAAATTTACGAATAAGTTAGTCATAAGAAATCGGATACTGTTCATGGATGTCCATTTGTTTGAATATGTTTATCTTTTGTACTCTTATATAAAAGAGTAAAAATAAGTGATATCTTCCAGGCCATACTACTACAAGTAGATTTGTTAATTTAAAAAAAAAAATAATCTTACGAAAGCAGGATATAAGGAAGGATTTTTGGAAATCTGTATCGTAAAATATTTTTTCTTTTCTTTTTTTAAAGAATAGTATTAGTATATCTGGCAAATATCTAAATCTAGTAAAATGAAACTTCGTATATAAACTTACCACTTAAGCATAACTGAAAATGCAGCACTTAAAAGGAAGCAATTTCTTTAGTATTCAAATTCCCCACTGCTTATTCAGAAAATTTTCTGAAGGAAGGAAGGATTAGCTGGATGCATGAAACTCGGTATTTGAACTTTTAACTAAAATTAATAAAGTATATGTTTCAGCGTCTTGAAAATTACATTTCTAAGATGAAAGGAGGGTCAATTTCTATAATATTAAAATTTCCCACTGTTTATCAGATTTGGGCAGAAATACTCTTACATTTAGAACTCGGTTCATCCCGTTAAGCAAATAAGAGTACAAAGTGGATGATTAATTAGAATATTTTAATTATTTTAACATGTTGACATGGTTTATTTTTTTTAATGTGTTCTCTTTTACATTCTATTATAAAGATTCTTAATTTGCTATAATTATTAAACGAGTTAGGTTAGTTGCTAAGGTTAGTAGTTAGTTACAATAGTTATAAGCAGTGATAGTTTCAGAAGATTTGCTTCGGGTGCGAGGTTGGGGAACTTTCATTCACGAGGAGTGAAAGCAGTACTGTGAAAATAGTGATAGCCCAAGTTGAACAAAATTGGAGAAATAGACTCTACTTTGAGGGAGAATTTCTCCTGGGCTACGATCTGAAGTCATAACTGATTCCAAGTGTTAGAAGTGATGGTGGTAAAGACATAAAAAAAAGAAACTTTAGTTTCAAATTTGGGTTCCTAATTACACAAATGTCGCAGGTTGCTGGATTTACGTTCAGTTTAATGTAGCAATCTTATACGAGGGAGGTTCAATAATTATTGTCCCCGGCATATTTAAAATACTTGAGCGGGGATGGACGATGGGAGATATTGTAACCTAATGTCTTAGATGCCTATATGCTAAATTTCAGAACCATAGCTGCTATATTAACATTCTTTTTTGTCGTTTCAGATGTGAGAGGTGGCGCCTAGCTTGAAAAATGGTGAAAACCGAGCAACGAGCTGTCACAAGTACTTCCAGAGAAAGGGATTAAGCCCAAAGAAGATTCATGAGGACATGATCAGTGTGTTGGGTGATGGAGCTCCTTCCTACCAGGTAGTAAAGAACTGGTGCCGCGACTTCCGCTGCGGCAGGGAAAGCTGTCAACAGGCCTAGGGTGCTGGTCCTCCAACAACAGCATGCACCCCAGAAAACACATGCTGTGCATGATACGATTATAGCAGACAGATGAATCACGGTGCAACAGTTAGCAGACATCATGCACATCTCTGTAGGCTCAGTGGAAACCATTGTGCATGAAAACTTGGGATTCAAAAAGGTGTCAACGCAATGGTACCCAAAATGTTATCTCGTGAACATCAGAAAGACAGAGTTCGATGGCCTGGTTTGGAGGTTATAGGGGCAGACCTGAAACAGTTCTGTGATAGATTTGTGACAGTGGACGAGACGTGGCTCCACCACTATGATCCCAAGTCCAAACGACAGAGCATGGAGTGGCGGCACAGCAGTTCACCTCCCCCATTTAAGTTCAAGGTGCAAGCATCAGCACGCAAAGTTATGGCCACAATTTTTTGGGATGCAAACGGTGTGATCCTTATTGACTGCCTGGAGGTTGGACATTCTATCACGGGGGCCTATTATGCAGCCCTAATCCCTAAGTTATGCGAAGCAGGAAAAACGACACGGGATGTTGCAGCGAACATTGCCGTTCACCAAGATAATGCTCCGGCCCACAAAAGCCATCTTACTGGTACCACAATCTATGCTTCTGCTTTTGATGTGTTGGAACATCCTCCCTACTCACTCTATCTCGCCCCTAGTGACTTTCCTTTTTTCCCAAAGTTGAAGGAGCACCTCAAGGGGAAGAAGTTTCACTCAAATGCAGCTGTTATTGAAGCTGTAGAGGAATGGCTCACGGCTGAGCCAGAGACTTTCTTTGAAGATGGCATAATGGCTTTACAGCATAGGTGGAAGAAGTGCAATACTATGAAAGGAGACTTTTTGGAAAAACAATAATGCTTATAGGTCAGGGATAATAATTATTGAACCACCCTCGTAAAAGTCGGACAACTCCTTCGTAATCACGACGTTGTATAAGGACGCAAAACTCAAAAATTAAAAAAAAAAAAAAAAAACTCAAGCTTTGCTTCTAAACTATTTTAGTGGTTCGTACCTCAATACACCCCTTCCCCAAACAAGATTGCGTGTTGTTCCTGTAGTAGTTAAATTTATTTTAGTTTTAAGTTTCTCATTAATTTCAATTAAATTGTATTTCAAAGATACTCTAAAAGTACAATAACGTACTATGGGGTATGTTATAACCCATTAACTTTGTGGGCACCCCTGCTACAAACTAGAGACTTAACTATCCGACTTGATAATATCACGTAGTTAATAACGAGTACGGCAACTATTTGCTACAGAAAGACTTGAATACAATAACCTATATGTAGACATAATTTTCTTCAAACCAGCACAAAGAAAACAAAATTTATGACGTATATAAATAAAACACAATATTATGATAATAAATACGAGGTCAATAGTGTGGAAATAGAAAAAAACAAACATTATGAAAGATCTGGGAATCAGTCTTGACATGTAGTTAAACTTTTGTCACCATATAAATTCTATCATGCAAAGAGCAATAAAGGACAACAGGCTTTATCTCTATTTATTTAATTTTTAAATTTCGGAAAGATAGAATAAGTACACTCACGTCCAAAATTATTGTCGAATGTCTATAAATAAGTTGTTGTAGGAATATAATTTGATAACGAATTCGCCCGGTATTTCTTATAATGTTAGTATGTGTATAATTGGCAAAGACATGTATGTGGCAAATTTCATGTCAAAAGACCAGTAAATAAGAACAATAAAACGAAAATAAAACTTTCTTATCCATTTAGCAACATTTTGTTTTACTCATTCTAATTTTCGTATTTGTAATTCTTTTCCTATGAAATTTACCACAAATATATATTTCCCGATTATACACACAGTACCAGGATTAAAAGTACCCTGCAATGTCATTATCAAATTATATTCTTAGAAGAAGACAGTTATAGATATGCGACAATCATTTTGGACATGAGTGTACTTATACAGATTACTTGTAAGATCTAAGCTAGAATTTGATTCTGAAATATGGAACAGTATGTCTAAAACTTCGATTAGCAGATTGACAGTATTCTTGGCATGGACATGATGGTAGCGCCACAAGAGATTTTTAGGTCTAGTGCTGTTTAGGCTTTGTACCGTTTAAGTCTTATGCCGTTTAGATCTTGTGCCGTTTAGGTCCTATGCCACCAAGAATTTTTAGCTCTTGTGCCGCCATATGCTTTTTAGGCGTTATACCGTTTAAAGTTTGTGCCACGTCCCCGTCCAATGATGGATCTCTGAGTCGATTTCTTAACCCTAGGAACACCAAAGTATTTTTGGGTTACATGGAATACCAATGGAAGGGGGGGGGGGGAATCTGAGTCCCACAGCATAAAGGTAATTATTTCTCAGGAAAAATAATTTATCTTGTCTGATATGAACTTGGGATATCTAAGACATCATATATTTTTATTCTCTGTTATTACTAGGTTTCTAAGTACAGTGTTGCCAACTGTGTGTAATTGTTTAAGTTACCATTTTTTATTTATGTCAGTAACCATGATTTATTTATTTTATTTGTTTGTGTAGAAAAACTATCAAACAGATCAGTAGCAACTTAGTACGATGTAGTATGTGTACAAAGGCGGCTTCTAAAAGCATTTTGGTGGTGGTGCAGTAAAGTGGGGTAGAATGGGGAAGAGTGGGGTATACTTCAGTATTCCAATGAATTCAGGATTTATCTTTTATAATTCCATCCCGGTTATCCTTGGAATGGCGAAATTCTTTCAAATTTTGTTTCTGCGAAAAGATATACACTGTGAGGGACGTTCATTGGACACTATAGGGATGTCACCAGAGAAGCAATGTTGCCAACACAACATAAGTTACAATTTTTCTAGTAGCACAACGTCAGGTTTTTGCACCTATGAAATAAACATGTAAAATGTAAGCAAACAAGCTACGACTTTTCTGTCGGTTTTGTAAACTAACACCACTACAACATCATGAATATTACAAGGGATTCATTGCAAGAAACGTACCACTGCTTCAATTTGTTCAATTTGCATTATCAAATAAAATATTCAAATCACTCGTCATTTGCATCAAAATCTGAAAGGGTTATTTCCACCTTGCTATATTCGAGCTCACTACCTTCTATGTCAGATTCATTTAAAAGTTCTTTCTTATATTTGAACTTTCGCAAAGAGCACGATTTGCCACTGTTCCAATGTTGCTGCAGATTCACACATACAGTCACAGTCACAGCATAACGAACTGACAATTTCCTATGAAATATGCGTCTTCAGTCAGTGTTACAGGCTGTTGCTTGTAGATTCTATGATTAAAATCTAATTCATAGAACATAAATTCTATGATTAAAAATACTTCATAACACCAGAGGTGCAGCAGCATAGTTCTTTCCAATCACTATTGACTTGATTCTCTCGTTCTTTATATTATAGGACAGTAACTAAGCAGGCCATGTTCTGGTGTGCTAAGTGATGACTGATATGATTGTCAATTAATAATACAGTACAACATTTTCCATTGTTTAACATATCTGAACCATGTTTGACCAGATATTTGTATTTGTTCAGAGGTCCGGTTTGATTGAAGACCAACGTCTTGCGTGACATCATTGGGATCCAGGTCATCATGCTGACGATTGAACAAAGAGTGTTTCTTGTGGAGCATGCGTTCCGCAATGGAGACAAGTTTACCTCAGCAGTAGAAACTGCATTTGGAGCAAAGTTCCTAGGAGTGAAGATGCCTAACCACAATGCTATACAGAACCTCATCACCAAGTTTCGAAAGACTGGAAGCGTTCATAATGCTCTAAAATCAGGTAGGCCATCCACAGCCACATCTGCAGAGAAGGTGGCGGAGGTGCAAGACGTGATGCTGCACTGTCCAAAGAAATCGGTGAGACGACTAGCTCAGCAGGCCCACATGTCCGTGGGTTCCGCTCACAAGATCCTCCGGAAGTCAATGTCCATATATCCGTACAAAATTTCGGTCGTGCATGAACTGAGAGACACCGATCGACCGGCGCGTGTGAACTTTTGCAACCGGTTCCTGTCCTTCCTGCAGGACAATGGTGAGGGGATTCTTTACAAAACGTTTTTCATGGATGAGGCATGGCTTCACCACTCCGGTTACGTGAATAGCCAGAATAGTTGTGTGTGGAGTACGGAGAATCCGAATGAATTAAATGTGTCCTCACCGCATGATCAAGAGGTTGGTGTTTGGTGCGCCGTGACTTGTAAACGCATCATTGGACCCATCTTCTTTCAGGACGCCATAAATGCAGAACGGTACTGAACCTGCATTCTGGAGCCCTTCCTAGGTGAACAGAATGAGGACGAAATAGAGAATGTTTGGTTCCAACAGGATGGGGCGACTGCACATACCGCCCACAAGGCGATGAGCTTTTTACAGGACATCTTTGGTGACCGCATCATCTCTCAAGGACTCTGGCCTCCGCGTTCACCCGACTTCACTTCACCGGATTACTTTCTATGAAGTACGTTAAAGGGAAAGGCCTATGAAGGCAATCCGCACACCATACAAGAATTCCAAGCTGCACTGACGCGTCACATTCGGAACATCACTCTTGATGTTATGCACAGTGTCTTCAAGAACATGCAGAAACGTGTGCAACTGTGTCAATATATATACGTGTGTGTGTGTGTGTGTGTGTGTGTGTGATTATAATATAATATAAAGTGACATATTTAGGTGTTAGCAGGTTTGAAGGAATAAACTAATAGAAAATAAAATATTTAGGTACCAAAAAAATAATCAACAAAATTGTATATACTAAATTTTTATAATGTGCAGTTGGCAACACTGCACCAGAATAATAACTCAGAGTGGTGCTGCATGTCGTAATACCAAAATTGTTTCAAAGGAAAATAAAATAAATAGCCAAAACATTGGAATATAACAGCCTATGCGGTGAATAGCCCTTTAGTACTACCAAGAGGTACCTCTGAGGCCCACAGCACTTTCTTTATTTATAAAGAGAAAAACAAAACACTAAAAACTAAGCAAGTACGATTTGTGATGAATGGGGTCAAGCATAACAATATCATTTTTTAAAATTTCTTTTATGCAATTAGAAATGTTATAAAATGTAACAAAAATAATTTGTGGGCCTCCGAGGCCTCCCGCTTGGTGTTCCTAGGGTTAATAGTGTCATTATTCGATTTATAGTGCTGCAAGATCTTTTACCGGTAAAAGATCATACAAGTTTGTATAATATTTTCACGCATGCATTTTTTAGTGCATTAAAACACACATAGAGTTGAACTCAATATATTTTTATTGTTTCCATTCACACTTTTTGCCAAGAACTAGGAGTTTACATCTGCTTGTAAATGATCTTCATTTATGTAATGAAAACTGGCAAAGATTTCTGAATTTTTTTTTATCAGCTGGATAAGATCAGAGGTTTCAACAAGATGCACAAAGAGATTAAATGTACTGCATCTCTGTCAGCTACTACTGTGTTGATATTTTTTTAGAAGTATTTCCAAACATTTTTTCTTCTACACGGCCTTCTTTTACCACATCAATCATAAATTTAACAAAGAGTGTTGTGCATTCCATAGTGGATTCATGGATAGAGAAGAATAGTATCATTCAGTACACTACATGTTGCCATTTTGTTGTTTCTTACATTTTCCAAAATTCGGTACCAAGCCAATGAAAATTTTGTAACACTTCGTTATATTTTATATTTCTGTGTATTTAATATGTATACTGTACAAAAATGTGAAAAATAATGTTTTATAAGAACTTAGGCATAACGCTGGTGCCTCGTGGCAGACCATAATGAAATTTATAAGGAGAGGCCGCGAAGAATGAAGGTAATACCTCATGCAGTCAGTGGCGGATTTAACAATATACTGACTAGGCTCCAGATTTAGTCCGCGGCACCCTGAACTCCAGGCTACATACGTACTCCTTATTGATGTGTTTGTACTTTGCTGTTCAGGACGAACACAAAATTAGAACCCTATTCGTACTATAATGAATAATACAGTCAAATTTTAATTGAGTTCAATTTATGGTAACTTACTGGTTTTATTTTAAATATTATATTACTAATCTGAGATCAAGTAAATTATGATTTACTTAATTTATTCTAATTCATAGAACAAGGAGGGCCGCGCAGAAAACCTGGCCTAGGACCTGAAAATATCTAAATCCGCCACTGCATGTAGTAAAAGAAGTACAAAGGAGGTGTAGCCCACATATAACATTTATGTAAATATTAGCATATCAATTTATAAGATGAACATATTCCAGTCACCATATGAGAGATTTAAGGTACAGTGGAACAATACACACAATAGAGAAATCCAAGATTTCGAAATGGCTAAAAGAAAAAGTGTGAAATTCCCGCGACATGTGAATTAATTAGGGTCTGTAGCATCGGGGGGGTGTGTTGAATATCAGCGACGCCATGACAGCCTGTGGCGCGTCTTCGACACACGAAGTGCCGTAATGTGCGATAGCCCTTGAGACATCTTTTAGATTAACGCTTAATAAATGATTTTTTTTAAAATTTATGAGGTATACAATGCATATGTGTATTAGAATTCCTTTCCTTAAGTCGTTTTTTTTTAAAAAAAAAAAAAAAAAAACATTGTACTTTGCGTTTCAATTTAAAGTATAGCACCAAATTGTTGAAACTGAAATTTTTGGTAAATAAATAAATGATAGCCTTTGATTGGTGAGAATGATAATGTGTCATCATGGTCAAATACAAGAGAAGAATGTTGATTTTAAAATGTCCAAAAGCTAGGAATGTGGATATAAATTTCTTTTCTAAAAGCTCTGAAAGAAGCAGACATCATTATGAATAATGTATATGTTAAATTTCCTTTCAAAAACACAAGGTGAGAGCTTTCTACTCCACCTACTTAAAAAAAAAAATCCTTCCTTGCAAATCTCTTTCCCTCTTCATATTTTTTCTTCCTTCCAAGAAATATCGGAAAAATATTCTTTTTTATTATTACTATTATTTTTAGTATTTATTTTACATAATATCTACGTATATTTCCTTTGCCTCTTCTTCTTCCCCACTTACTGTGTCGTATACACACACCCTTCTTCTTTACTGTTTATTTATATTTTCCTGTAAGTTGCCGCATGATGTCACTAGTGCAGCACTAGGCCCCCTTCCTTCGTATTTCGTCACGGCTAGCTTACCAAAGGGAATAAATATCACATTCGAAAACAGAAAAGACTTTGCGATGGGATGCGAAAGAGAAACTCGAAAATGTCTCTAAATTTGTTTCAAAAATGAAGGAAATGGCAAAAGCATTAAGAGGGTAGCAGCTAGCAAGAATATAAAAATGAATAAAAAAAAACACTACAGTATGCACTCAAGCAGCATGTATATTTATCTATATATATAGTGTGTAGAGAGCTACAGACAGCAATTTTATGCGAGCGAGCGCGTCGGACGATGTTGATTGAAGATGCGATGGCAAAGAAGTAACGCTGAAAAATGAGAAATTTCATTCAAGAAGTGATTTCTTTTTCTCAAATTTCGGATCATTCATAATTTTGCACTCCTCTGTTAAATTATAGTATCATTACATCAGTTTCTATATACCTGTCTTACTTTTCTTTCTATTTACAAAAAGAAAACGAGTCCTACACTTTTCCAATTTCCAAAAGTCACTACATTTCTTCCGATAGAGATTTTTTAATAAGGTATTTTCAACGTTATATATGGGTAATATCAACAACGTTTAATTTGAAGTTTTCTTTGATATAAAATTTGATATGAATATTTCGTTCTCTGCGCTCGTCCTGCTTTCTATTTTAATTTTTACATTCGAGCAGCTGCAGTGAGTCATACAAGGAAATGAACTAACAAAAAAAAAAAAAAAAAAGATGAAGAAGAAGAAGAAGCGAAAATCGAAATTTTCAAACTTTATTGAGACATTTCATACTTTGTGCATCATATGAGAAATAAAATTAATTTCAATATTCTGAAAATTACGCATTGAAACTGTTATTAATTGATTGGAACAATCAGAAAATGGTTAGTATGTTTTATTTGTACCACTCAAAATGAAAGTGGTGTTAACTAATGAAATCGAAATTGTTGAAAAGAAAGAAAATAGTTATTTTTGCAATTCACTGCATTATAGTGAATAACTTTCTACTTTGGTAAGCAGGCACGGACGCAGGAATTTATTTCGGGACCGATCCAAATTCAGTATGAGGGTAAATTATATTAAAATTTGTAAAGTTTCCCCTAAACTCAGTTCTAAACTTCTTCCTGGCAATAGTGTGTTTCAGAGTTCCTCGGATACTTGCAATGACAAAACACGAACTATTACGAACACTAAATATTCAACTACCTGACACTCGAATTAAAATCAGTGATTTCAAATACCTGTACAAAGTTACACATGGTCAATTCAAGTCCGAGCCGCTACTTTCAGAATAATTGTATTTTCGAATTCCATTCAGACGACCTAGACTGTCAATAATTCAACGCTCCTTGTTCTACAGGCTTCAAAAGTTATAGAACGAAATGACATTATCCATTTATAAAGATAGGCCCCTGACTTCGTGGTGCTGCCCTGACGTTCACTCAACACTTATATTGCATTGTCGTACCTCGTTAGAATTGTTGGAATGTTGTCTTTTCAATACTTAAGACACAAAAATTTTCTGTGTACTGTGTAATAAGAAAAAAAATAGAAATTAATGAAAAAGTGTGTATTTTTATAGTACTTTTTTTTTGGTAAATCAATGTTCATAGGACTATATCTCGAAAACGAGGTCACTTAAAATAATTCCTTGTGTACGATATGTAGATTCATTCATTAACTGTAAGTTGTGAAAAGTTCAATTTTCATCACTTGATACTTTTTTGTGTAATTAAAATAAATGTATGGCGCTATGATCTGCTTTACCGTGCTCGGAAGAGAAACGTACAAAACACAGTTCGAAAATTTGGAACGCTTGTGTTCCAAATATTTAAAACTTTTAACGAAAAAAGGGTTTAGTTGGTAGAGTAATTATTTTTTTTAAATAAAAATGTTTATTCGTACATATTCTATGCGTTAAGCGGAGAGCCATGTTCAGGGCCGTGCTGGGATACTAATGAGGGCGGTGGACAAGTCTACTAAAAGGGCGCCCATACGAACGGGTATATAAATATATATATATATATATATATATATATATATATATATATATATATATATATATATATATATATATATATATATATATATATATATATATATATATATAGAGAGAGAGAGAGAGAGAGAGAGAGAGAGAGAGAGAGAGAGAGAGAGAGGGAGAGAGAGAGAGAGACTTTGAAAGAAAGTATGGGTGCCATTGTAATCTCGAATCGAAATCCTCTTTACTACAGAAAAACTTTTTAGTTCCTGTAATAACATTTCTGTCAAAAAGAAGCTAAATGTATCAACATTTTAATATAGCACACCTATGGACGCAGGAGGCTCATTGCCGCGTTTACAAAAGCTCTCCATTGATTTCTGTCCTTAGGAAACTGAACCCAGTTTCTACTTTATATTTCAATCTCTGCGAGAACCATTTTAATATTGTCCTCCCATCTGTGCCTCGGTCTTCCTAACGGTCATTTTCCTAATTGTATTTCCAGTTACAACTTCGAAAGCGTTTCTAATTTCTTCCATTCTGGCTACATAAACTGACCATTTGAGCCTCCTAGACTTGATGACCCTAACAATGTTTGGTAAACGGTATAAAATTATGCAGTTCCTCCTTATGAAGTTTCCGCCTTTCCCCGTTCCCGTTCCTTTTGGAGTTCAAATATTGGTTTAAGAATCTTGTTTTCAAACACTTTCAGTGTGCGATATTCCTTCAGAGTCAGTGACCATGTTTCTCAACCATACAGCACAACAGACATGATTATCGTTTTATATTTTAAGCAACAAATTCCTCCACAGAATTAGTGACAACAAAAGATTTTTAACTGAATAATAGCACGAAATCCCTGCTTTCAGTTGACATCAAATTTTTTAATGATTATGGTTTTGGTATGTTAATAATGATCCTAGATATTTGAAAGTATCCACTTTGTCGAAAGAAAATATTATTTGGAATTTTAACGCATCCATAAAATGCAGTATTACGATCCCGACAAACTTCCATTTATTTAGTTTTCTCTGCATTTACTTTTAAGCCTATATCCCTGCAAGCGTTAATTAAGATTTCTGCATTCCTTTCTATTATTCTATCATTACCTATTAAATTTACACCATAAGCATACGCCATAACCTGGCAAATACAATTATTCAGCTCTAGGACCTGATTGCTGTCTATGACTTTCCTTATCGTGTTCTCCAGAACAAAGTAAATAATAATGACGACAACGCATCTTCTTGTTTCAGGTGATTCTCAACGTTAAAGCTCGTAAACAAGAATTTCTCTAATCGAACCTTACTTTGGGATTCATTTAAACATATCTTAATTAATCTACCTTTTTCGGTATTGCAAATTCTGTAAGCACGTTGTACAATGTTTCCCTCCTACCAGAGTTTAAAGTCAATAATTGATATGCCAGGATGTTGTATTCTCTCATTTCTTTTCAAGTATTAGTCGAATGATAAATATCTGGTAGATAGTTGATCGATTTTACCTAAATCCGTTCTGATAATCTCCAATAATTTCATCTGCGTATGGAGTCAATCTTGCTAATACAATGTTTAAGATGATTTATTGGATGTTCACAGAATGCCTCGCTAATTATTAAATCTGTTTTGTTGCTTATCTTCTGAACTGGAACAATGATTGATTCTCTTCACTCTTGTGGTAATTCCTCCTTGTTCCAGATAATGAGAATGAGTTTGTGTATCTTGCACTACAATTTTTCCCTCCAGCTAATATTAAGTCAGCCAGAATTTCGTCTACATTCGGAGATGTGTGTTTAACTTTTTTAAATAGCGATTTCTATTTCTGTCTGGTTAGGTTCTGGAATATACGGTTATGCTGCATGCATTTCACTTTCTCCACGCGCATTATTTCTTGACTATGTGTTAAGCAAATCGTCAAAGAAATCTTTCCATCTATTTAAGATGCTATCTGTATCAGTGAGAACTGTTCCTTTAGGTTTCTTTAACATATAAGCACGAAGTTGATAGCCTTTCTTAAGTTCGTTGATGCATTTATACATGTCCCGAATGTTTTTGTTTTCACTATTATCTTCAAGTTAATTAATTTTAACTTTCAAAAGTCGCGTTTCTTTGTTCTAAAAGTTTTAGAAGTTTTCTGCCAGATGACAATGAAATTTTATGTACTTATTTCGTTCGGATTTTGTAGCCAACGCAGTTTCTTCTGTTTTCTCTTCTCTGCTACTTTAGTACATTCCTGGTTGAACCATGGTTGGTTCCTACGTATTTCTGCGTGCTCCAATATTTCTTCTGCTGAAATTTTTTATTTTATATCTAATTTCAACCAAGTATCTTGAACACTAGTGCAGTCCGAACCTTCTAAAACCGAGAATCTATTCGACACTTCAATCTGGCTCCCCTCTCACCTGACTCTCCTCGTTTCTTTAAAAAAAAACGCTCCTTTTTTCAGATATTGAATATTTCCTTTATTCAACGATAGTCTCTCTCTTACTATCACAATCAACTCCTCTGAACGACCGAACATCAGTTGTGCTAGACTGTTCTTTTCTGTCTACTAAAACATGATCAGTTTGAATATGTGTTTTTCCATCTGATGAAGTCAAGTATATTTATGAATGTCGCGATGTTGGAATTTTGTAATCTTCAAAATAAGGTTTCTGGATATTCCACAGTTCACGAGTCTAACGCCGTTGTCACAACCTTCCTTATGCAAACATTTATTCCGTATAATCGGTTTGAAAATACCCTCTGGTCCTACTTTCGCATTGAAACCGTCTAACAGAATTTTCATGTGGTATTGCAGAAGATGATCAAATACCTGTTCTATTCTTTCATAAAAACTGTATTTTTTTAATCGCCATCCTTATTTTCTGTTAGGGCATGTGCATTTAATAATAATATTACACAACCGACCCTTAAGAGAAGTAAAAGAAAATCTATCATTTGGAAATTCAACCTATGTAATTGCTAATATTACGTATTCGTTTGTAAACGGAAAGCCCTGTTTCTAGTTGGTAAGTTTTAATTTGTTCCCCGTAAAAGAACGTAAAATTTCCCAACTTGACTCCTTCATTTCCTTTTCATCTAACTTCCTGATATCTAAATAGTTGCAACCTCTATTTCTAAACTCATTTTTTACAAATTTTAACGCGCCTGCCCTATAGAGACTTCTTATATTCATATTCCAAATCTCATGTCCATTTTACTTTGCGGAGTTCGTGCCAAGTTATAAGTTCTGATCCGAAGATTCTGCGAACTTATCTGAACATTTTTTTTTTACAGGATGAGGTGGTTAGTCTTATACCAAATTCTCAAGCTGGATTATCACCCCTTGTCTGTCCGCGACTGCTTACTCAGTATATTCGCAGCTAACCTCTATACCTAGAGGCCTTCCCCTCGATCCACAACCTGAGGACGCGCCGTGCCGTGGTGAGAGGAACACCACATTTTACGGAAATTAATACAGCTATATTTCAGAAATACAACAGGTACTGATTATCCGAACACTGCTATAAAACACACAGGAACAATGAGTATATTCGGATATGTGGATGCATATTAAGACTGTGAAAGCTTCGATGCCGTATAAATCGTAAATTACAGACTAGTGTCAGTGTAGTATTACATAAATGCATCGTACGCGAACTATTCTTGAGTATCCCATTGTTTCGTTCTATAGCTATAAAACTTTATAATATTTTTGTAAGTGATTATACTGTTTACCTGTTCTCTGCCAATAGCAACTGTATGAATTTATAATACAAAACTGAAATACAGAAGAATGAAATAAAATAAAAAAGTGATATTTCGCAGGGCATCTTATGTAAAGGGCGCCTTGTATTCTTCACAGGTTCTGTACTACCAGTCAGTATTAGAATTTATTAAACAAAGCTGGTATACAGGATAACTAAAACCACTTATCTATAATGTGATGTTTCGTAGGGCGCCTTATGTAAAGGGCGCACTGTGCCTTTCACGGGTTCTTCGCCAACAATAACTGTGTGTATTTGTTGTACAGAACTATGCTATACCTGAAAAGTAAATAAAATCTTCATCTTTGATGTGGTCTCGGAAGGGCGCCTAATGTAAAGGGCGCACTGCACCTTTCACGGGTTCTTTACCAATAAAACTGTAATAATTTATTACTAAAAACTTGTACCTTTATTTATACTGTGATATTTCGTAGGGCGCACCGGGACACGTCCCGGTGTCCCGGTGGGCCAGCACGGGCCTGGCCATGTTGCAACCCAGCTTTTAAATTCCCCGCGCTTATATGAAGAAACAGCATACAGTAACTGGAAGTGTGACAATGGTGTTGTGCTATGTTGTCGCGTTCTGAAAGCTTGCAGCGCGAAGCCTACTTCATAAGAATGTAATAGGAAAAAGTATTTAAGATCTCATAACCTTTCATAACATCTTAATAATAATAACAATACATGTATGTATCTCAATGTAATCGTAATAAAACGTTGAAGTAACACATTTAAAAACTCATCTCTTAATCTACTTATCTCATTCACTTTCGTCACTTGTTGACTCATCATAGCTTCTGCTATCTTCCTGGACACTTACTAATAATGGCTCCATTTCTACCTCAAGATCTATCAGTATACACACTTACCAGCTTACGAACATGTTAAAGGGGAAAAGAGAAGTGTAGCCTTGGCAATCACATGTTTACCCAAGTTGTTCTGTGATCAATTCCCGTGCTGAATGTAATAGAGAAACATGGGTCCTTTGTTTTATTTCAACGAAAGAAAACTATGCATTGTGTAGGTGACGAGGACTGTTTTTGCGTCTAATCACGTCGCACGTCGCACCGATTACGTTTTCAACACTTCCCTTCAGTTCGTAGGAGTCGAAAACTTAAGGAGCCCATAGACGGTCCATGGTTTGTGTAAACACTGTATTTGCGCAAACACTCGGCCATACGCGATTCAACTGTTTGTACAAACTTCAGTTCAATTTTGAGTTTGATCGCGTAAATATGTGCACTGAAGCAGCTTGTTTAGCTATAGTAATGGCTTGTGCATGGAAAGGAAAAAACCCGCGAAACCAAAAAGGAAGAAGAGGGTGTGGATGAGAGAGTGGTTCAAGAAATGGTCTAGTTTAGCATCAAAATTTAATTGCCGAGCTTGAGATAAGTTCGACTGTGGTGTTATTTACGAATGGATTCAATTATATTTGGTGAAATATTGGAAATAGTTACACCTCTTATTCGAGAACAGGACACAAATATGAGAGATGCGATATCTCGCAAGCAGAGGTTCTTTGACACTTTGCGTTATCTTGCGTGCGGAAACACGTACGAGGACTTAAATTTGAAGCAGCCATTGCACCCCAGACGCTTGGACAAATTATTATAGAAACATGTGAGGCCGCATTTTTCAGAGTCCTGTTTTTATAATCTTCACTCTTTACCTTCCACAGTTCAGGTAAATTTCGATAAAGTTCCATAAATTCTCGCCAGAATTCTTGAATCCTATTCATTGACGCCACAGCGCGAGAAATAAGCGTTTCTACATTAGGTTTTGCACAAATATGCCCATACACAGTCTACGTGATTGCGCAAACAGCATGTTCGTGTAAACAATTTTCGAACGAGTTCGATGTGGAAAATGTTTGCACAAACCTTTGCGCAAACAGTTCATACAGCTCCATACACGGTCAAACTGTTTTCACAAACCGTGGACCGTGTATGGACCCTATTACACAGTCACATCATATGTGCTCATTGGAGTGAGACGGGCGAACGTGTATTTATATTTTTCCTAAGTATTTCTCGTGTTTTTTTATTGAAAAAAAAACTATGAATATCCCTTCTACGAGCGGCTGCATTACAGAAGGAAGTGGCAAAATTTTGAGCGATAATGAAATTGCAGAACTGATAAATGACTCCGACACAGATGGTTATGAGTTAGATAGTACCCAGACAGCACAATGCACGTACAGTATCCGTATAGTACATGTACAATTGCACGGATGCAACATGTGCATCATCTGTATAAATGCACGCCTGTACATGTGATGCACATAAGCGTCACAGGTCCTATTCAACATCTTCACGTGCACAGTACATGTGCAGTGCACACGTCCTGCACAAGTGATTTACGCCTTCCGCACAGTTGATTTACACGTAGCACGTATTTGATTTACATGTAGGACAGAGGTGATTTACATGTAGTACATGTACAATTGCACGGATGCAACATGTGCATCATCTGTATAAATGTACGCCTGTACATGTGATGCACATAAGCGTCACAGGTCCTATTCAACATCTTCACGTGCACAGTACATGTGTATTGTACACGTCCTGCACAAGTGATTTACGCCTTCCGCACAGTTGATTTACACGTAGCACGTATTTGATTTACATGTAGGACAGAGGTGATTTACATGTAGTACATGTACAATTGCACGGATGCAACATGTGCATCATCTGTATAAATGTACGCCTGTACATGTGATGCACATAAGCGTCACAGGTTCTATTCAACATCTTCACGTGCACAGTACATGTGTAGTGTACACGTCCTGCACAAGTGATTTACGCCTTTCGCACAGTTGATTTACACGTAGCACGTATTTGATTTACATGTAGGACAGAGGTGATTTACATGTAGTACATGTACAATTGCACGGATGCTACATGTGCATCATCTGTATAAATGTACGCCTGTACATGTGATGCACATAAGCGTCACAGGTCCTATTCAACATCTTCACGTGCACAGTACATGTGCAGTGCACACGTCCTGCACAAGTGATTTACGCCTTTCGCACAGTTGATTTACACGTAGCACGTATTTGATTTACATGAACGACAGAGGTGATTTACATGTAGTACATGTACAATTGCACGGATGCAACATGTGCATCATCTGTATAAATGTACGCCTGTACATGTGATGCACATAAGCGTCACAGGTTCTATTCAACATCTTCGGATGCGCAATACCTATCATGCACACGTCCTGCACAAGTGATTTACACCTTCCGCACATTTGATTTACACGCAGTACCGAGAGGATTTTCATGTAGGACACAGGTGATTTCCTCGTAGTGTAGAGGTGATGTAAAAGCATATTAGAGATACAACGAAAAAAAAGGAGTTTATATATTTGGTGCCTTACGCAGTTCAAATACAACATTGTAAACGTCTTCTTGAAAAGTAACAGAGTTACATGTAACGAAAAAGCAATTATATACTTACCCAAAATTACTGACTCGTGCACTACTCTACCGCACCATTAACGTTCCAGGTCAGTAATCCCAAAGTTCTATATTCCAATCCCCCCCCCCCTCAAAAGGCAGCTACAGCATATTCTCGTCACCTGAAGACGAGACAATATGGTACTCTGACGAAACTTTGTTTATCAGTAGCGTATATATTAACAAACCACTGTCACGAGCATTTAGACAATATTTTTCTTTCTTCCTACACATATATCATTATAGACTTTTCATTTTGCTATGCAGCATATTGGGTATCGTACCATTAGGGCCTGGAAGTTGAAGACCTTACCTAAAAAAATTTTTAAAAAGCCTAAACATATTAAGAAAATGACCTAAATTTGGAAAAAAATACTTAAAATATGATAAAATCAATAATGATACACTTAATGTGTATAATATTTAAATAATACACAATTCTGGTGATATGTTGAACAGAAAAAAAAATTGCAAATTTGCATTTTCGTCGCCCTGTTTCTGCTGTTCATTTTGAACTACTTGGAGGACAATCCTCACAAGCATCTACTGTCTGGTCATACCTACTATACCTGCTCCAGTCATTCAAGGGTTCCTATTGTCAGAGATTATTACAGAAAACTATGTTTAAGAGTTTCTAATTGAGAATGGGCAGCAAAACTGTAGTTGAAAAAAGGTCAAGTACCAAAACCAGCTGTTAAGACTTAAAGGGAAATGGGGACCAATAAGCCAAATATGACTTAAAACTAAGCATTTTCTGGCCTAAAATGACCCGAAATTAACATATATTATGGTGTTCCTCTTACCTTCGGGCACTTGGGAAAAACTATCTTTAACTTCCGACCCCTATATATGATACTGAAAATATTAAGAAAGAAAAAACTCATACTTGTCTGAATAATTAGGTTCTGAACTTATAAACAGTTGTGGTTTGCATATATATTTTTTTCTTTTAATACAGTGCTTGATTTGTCAACATAGCTTTTACATAGTATGATTTCATCAAAAGCCATCATGGAGCTATTTCAGATTTAAAATATATGCTTGATAAAGCAAAGTGGCCTCAACTCAATCACAAGTGAAACTAGATTTTAAACAAAATCCAAGTGCAAAAATGTTTATATATTCTATTAACCGTAACTTGGTGCAACTCCGCTGTAATTTTATGGAAATAGTAGGTATTACAACATTGATAACAACTGATTATATATATATCTATACATTTATTTCTTATTAAATATAAAAAGTAATCTACAAGATGGTTGTAGTTTTTTTTTCTTTCTTTTAATTTACTTTCTCCGATAAATCCTTGGCCTCAGTCCTCTGCATCCTGTAAAGAGAAGTTTTAAAAGTAATACAGTAAGTGCAGACACTAAATCAATCTATTTAAACTAAATCACAGTCATATTCTTAGCATAGTTTGAGATTAAGAATTTAAATATGGTCCATCCAAATTATACATGCCATACCATTTTCTCCAGAAACAAAGCTAAAGACTACCATTTAAGCTCAATAAATCACCACCATCAGCATCTCTGAAATAAGATTTCTTAGGGTATTGAATCAATTCCAGTAAGAGTATTTAAATTAGCAATTTGAAAACGAGGCTGGCTTTTTATCGACAGGTGGCAATCCTGTGCAAACGTGTGTTGAAAACACTGGTAGAACATCTCATGAGTAAATGGTACTAAATGCACTGACCTTGAATGACATTGACAAGTGTGGGTTTAAGTACACGTAAAACTGAGTTATTACAACAGGAGTAAATGTATGAGCATGCTTGTTCACCCCGTGCTCATTCGTACGGACAGTGAAGGATGAGAATAAACTCAAGACTGGATGCAGTAAGAACTATGAGAAGTGAATTTGGTAGAGAAATTGAGGTGAATGTTCACGGATGATCGAAACACTACACTTCGAATGCCTTCTGAAAAGTTCAAAATGAAGACGAAAGCTGTGAGGCAACGCATAACGAAGAAAAATCTAGCACAAATGGAAGTTTTATGTTACCTAAGCTACGGGAAGTGGGTTGAAAGTAAGAAACAATATTCAGAGAAGCAAGCAAGATGAAAAAGATTTATTTTTGTGGCATGAACAACCAATAAAAACGTTGCCTTTTCCATATTATCAATTGTATATAACTGGCTGATCTCTACCACGTTATGCAAGATAGGCAGAAGTATATACAGTAGTGCACTCTGTATTCCTCTCTGCGAGCGGCCGAGGATGGTTTAGAGTATGAAATGCAAATAAGTTACGTACCTGCCCTTGAAATTATATTCATTTTCATACAAATTAAACGTTATAGGGGTTCAGATCCGACGGACTTCCTGTCAGTGCGCCCCTGACTTATATGACTCACAGTGAAACAAATTTATAAATCTTATTGCTATCAAGTACAATGGCATTATTAATAAATTTTTTTAGATATTCATATTTCAAGTCATGTTACTAGATACTGAGACACTGGAAGACTAAGTACTGCTTAAAATTTAACCCAAAATATGCAAAAACACAGTGGCAAATTTGTGTAAGAAAAAAAGATCCTATATCCTAGATAAGCGATCGGCAAAATCCATATTCTCTGTCTGCGTGCCTGTAAATCGAATAGTGCAATGACGGGACATCGGATTATCCTCCTTCCTAACTCAGCGTTGCAATCCTGACGTAAAGGTTTCTTCTTTTTTTCAACTAATATAATGTACATTTTGAATTTAAACAATACTAGTAAGATTCTTAAGAAACATTTCTTTTACTATCAATGAGTCAATTTCTTTTTATCATCAGGTGGTACAGTGTTCCACATAAATATCGCAACTCTATAGTAGTACAATACTTTAATTTATGCATTTGAAATCAATATTTCGCTGGTTACCTGCCTATCAGGCGTTAGTTTAAGGTTAGATTGATTATGCAGCAACCTGCAGAACATTGATTTCAAATGTATTGCATAAGATAAAATCTTAAAACTGTAGTCGAGTTGCGATATTTATATTGAACACTGTACAAGACGAAAAAAAAAAATGAAATGTTCCTCTCTTTTCCGTCGATATTAACCTTTAAAAAAAAAAGAAAAAGTTTGTTTGTGTCATATAAGTCTACAAATTTCTAATAGTTTGTAAAATACATAATCGTTCTCGCAGAATAAGAAAAAAGTCTTAAAGATCATGAAATCTCAAACACCCCCGAATCGCCCAGTTTTGTTCTAGTGTCCCCTTTGAAAATGAGAACGCCGCTGGAGAGCGTTAATATACACGTTGAGAATAGGTGCGTATAAATTATAGAGAATAAAGTTGAAAGAATGACTGCGTCAAAGGTTTTTTTTCTGCTTATAAATTACCTACGAGAGCAAACACATTTTATACTCCGTTAGCTACTCGCACATATTTCAAGGTAAAAGCACAGTTCCGCACCTCCTTGCCCGCTAGGTCCCAAGTATGCAAAAATGTCCGCCCTGTTGCCGACTTCTGATGTAGATTATAGTGACAATTTAAAGCTTGGAGACCACTTGTTAACCGTTCTTATTTTGAAAACTGCTGCAAAATTGCATGTAAATATTAAAATAAAGGCTTACGAATACATGAAAACCAAACATCAGAGGTGATACGTACCTTCGTGACCTCCTTGTTTTGGCGTGGTGCAGCCAATCACTTATCGCTTCCCTGATTTGCTCCTCCGAACACTCAGGATATAATTTCTTTGCAGATGCTAGAAAAAAATGTACATATGACTATGTTGATATATATGAAATTATACATTCATTAGTAAACTTAAATCCTAAAATAAGAACATCAAAAGTGAGAAAGAGAAACCCTAACAACAATTTTGGTATGCAATCCTTTTCCGTCTGAATGATACCTTGGTAATGAGATATTTGCTGTATTTACGAGAGTATAATACTTCACGCAATTTTTATACGGAACAGATAAAGAAAAACTATTTCGCATACAGCATACAGAGAAGTTTATGCTCCGATTTTCCCCCCCTCCCACTGCCTCTCTGTATTGAAGATTACTGAAATTGTCATTCCCAGCAGTGAGTCACTCACCACACCAATGACTCCCCTCTCAATCTAATTGACATTTTTATCATTTGCAGCAATTGTCAGTGACTTTTTAAGTAAATAAAAAAGTGCAGCCATTACAAAGCATATACGACGTATGATATTTTCGTCTTACAAGTTTAAATAATGTGGGGAGAGGATTGGAAATATTTTGTGTGATCTGGAATTGAACCAACGGCCATGTTTCACATGCCTTTCAAAATTATTGTTTATAATGAGAATCATTGTTTTAAGGTAATAAAATTTGGAACAATTCAGCGGTATAATTGAGTAAATATAGTAGAATTTTATGGCTTCTACTAACGCCAGAAAAAGAACCTATCAAATTAAAAATTCCTCACTTATTGAAATAATTAAACATAACTGTACTCATCTCACTTTTCTTCTGTTTGTTTTGTTTTTGGTGGGGTCTGTGTTACTACAAACACTCAACTTACATTCTATTGCAAAACAGTATATTTTATATCAAAGAACAATTTGTTACTCAAAAAGAAACAATATACAGGGTGCTTCAGGAGGAAAGGTCAATAATTTGAGAGGCGGTCAGATTTGTCGACTACAACAATCAAGTTTACATAAACATATACGTTTTAAACCTTTGTTTCAGATATATCACTACATGAAGTTTAATGCATGGTGACAAGGGTACACTGCAATTATGTTGAAATGCGTACTGTGATACTATAAGACACGAGAATGGTAACTAATGTAAAGAGGACTGAGGAGGATACTACAGGATTAACACTACTCATAATTGGCACCAATGGTCCGCGGAAAACCAACATGCTTCATGCGAACAGTTACCAGATGGAACTTTCGTGTTGACAGTGCACCATACCTTCATCTTTTGCAAAATACTTTCCCTCCGTATTTGGAGGATAGTATTCTTTCTACGCATCATGTGATACCAAATGGACGGTGAACCGTTTTCACTCGACTATCACCCAGTGCCTTCACGCAAAATACTAGTCGTTGGATTGGATGTTTTGGGCTAGTCTAATGGCCACCTAGGCACCTGTTCTAACACCCTTGGGCTACTGTATGGGTGGTTGAAAGAAAAGGTGTACAGTGTTGGTAAATAACAGCGGGAACATAAAATTAATGAAACTGTTTCAACGTAGCTCCAATGTACACATTTCCTTGTCCACATGTACCAAATTCATATAGTAATATCCCTGAAACAAAGTTTATATGGACTTCTTGTTCTGGACATGCTTGAGCACAACCTAATTATTGCCCTTTCCCAATAAACACCCTATAAACTATCAAGCATTGAAGACAATGCGATCACGATTAAAAAAAAAAACAAAATGCACAAAAAAATCTTACCAACAATAAACTTGTAGGTTTGTGTCTCCACAAACGACAGCTTCCTCACACAATTTATTCCCGACTTTCCTGTGAGGCTATACAGCTCAGCAACTTCATCCACCACGACACGACGAAGAATATTCTGTGCTAGTTGTTTTGGAGTTTTTCCACCACTCGCCAACATTTGAAACTGAAAGTAACATTGTATCGATTGTGCTGTGTTAATGCAGCGAAAAAATTTCATGCATATAAATAATATTTTTCAATATTTAGTTAATGTTAGAGCAAATAATCACCATAAATTATTTCTTGTGATTAAGTTATCTGCCAAGGTTACATATTTTTTATATGATGTGAAATGTGGTGGCAAAAATAAATCAGCAAATCTGATGAAAACTAGGATCCAATTTGGATAGATTAATACATCTTACTTTTAAACAATCAATGTTATTGGTAGTTTTTTTTTTTTTCAATGTTACTTTCGTTTGTTTGCTGAAGAAACCAACCTAGGAAATGCATTACATTTTTTGCCAACTCCACTGTTTTTACTTCATAGAGCATGTGGAGGAATGTAGTACTATCCGAGTTCCCATGATCGCTAAAGAAGATAATTCTTTAATGTGTGACTTTTTGAATGTGTCTTAATTCTGCAAATTTGATAAAATTATACATATACATAGTCAATATACACATACATTCTTAGTTGTTGAAAACTTTTTACACAATTTAACTTATAGAAAAAAACATGCATACGGATGAAACGTATTTAATAACTTCAAAATGTCAACTCTTACGACAATTTAGTATTCAGCACCAATGTTGTAAATGTCAAGTTTTTGTCTTACACATGAATATAGAAGCGAACAGTCAATATAAAAGTGAAGTTTAATTTCAGAGCACAATAAGATAAATAACAGACACTCAATATTCTATTATTACAATGAAATAGTGAGAGTAGCAATATAAAAAGTATCATACAAACATCCCTTTCAAATTAATACAATTGCCATGACTTCAGAAAAATATGTATTTCGTAAATTCACAACCTTACTCATGCAAAGCGACGAATTTTTTTTTTTTTTTTTTTTAATTTAATAAGTTAGAACACTGAAATAGAAGATTGACGGACTGTGCCATCAGTACTACTTTTAGTTGTTTATATTCACAATGAGGAGTATTAATGGTGCTATCTAGTAGGAAAAAAAAAATAACAATGGTAAATCTCATACAGGATGTACGCGAATCTGAACCTATAAAGTGGAGATAATCTATGTATCTCCGGAAAACTTAGGTCAAAGTTAGATCAAATTCAGTCACCAAAAATCGGGAGCATTCTGCTAGGGAGCGCTACATAACTAATTTCTGTGAAAACAATTTATTTTCTGAAATGTTATAAAGTCTATAAATGTCTACTCACGTAATATTGTCTTGGTTGCTCATTATAGGTAACTATTTCAGACTCCTGGATTTTTCACCTTTGTGCTCTAGAAAAGATACAACAGAGCTTCTAACAACATTGAGGATTTTCATTGACTTTCAATGGAAATCTTGAAGTTCCAGAAAGTTCTCGTCAGGACGTTTTCCGTGACCTTTTCAGGACGTTTTTACGAAACACTTTTATTTCCAGGGTTTCCAGGACGCGTGTGGACCTTGCATATTATGTACAGCAATATTGGAAGACGTTGGGATATGTTGGTGAATACCAACACACCTTAATGCCGAAACAATACTGCTGCACACACTGCTGAAAGAAAATGCTAACACAGCTTGCGTTACAAGAGTCTGGAGCACGGTAAGGTTCCTCAGCTAAGCTTCATTGAGGAAGAATAAGCACATAGGAAACAGAAAAAAAAAAAATGAACAGAGGAGGATAGTAAAGAGCAAATTTTTTAAAAAAAAAGTAATAGTGAGGATTAGTGACTTGTCCCTTAAAAAATGCTATGACTTATTTAGCATATTGCTAATATGTAGCAACTTAAATCATCACTGGAACTGTCTTTGGCTTGTATTTTTAATAATGCAATCACTAAAAATATAGGAAATATAGGAGAAGATTAAAATATAGGACAAATATACACACATTTCCAAACAAATAAGAAAAAATAGGAAAAAGAGGACAGCTGGGAGCCCTGCATAACATCACTTAGGAACTAGTGTGTGCCTTATTCAAATATCCATGTTTCAGAATCGTGCGGCATTTGCGCATTAAAGCTTAGAGAGGCATTTCGGAAATGCTCCGGAAATTTGAAGTACTAATCAACTGCCTCTACAGAAATTGATGCGCAAATGCCGCACGATTCTGAAACGTGGATATTTGGATAGGACACATACTAGTTCCTATGTGACGCTTTGACCCGACCACGATTGGTCCCATAGTACTGGAGCCATGGATCCTTAAAGTTAATTTTCTCACGTTTTCGGTAGTGTAACACCTAACAGTTGTACAACGTATTTAGCGCCATACTAATATATATAAATTAACTGGCCCGTGTGGACAAATAATAAATATCTCATGGCGTTTGTCGTATACATAATTAAAAACTTCCTATTAGTTTCCAAAAATAGCGGAAAAATTATAGTATGTAGATACGACCTAGTTTCCCACATTTAAGAAAATGAAAGTATTATGAAAGAAAACACTTCAATTTTTACCATATCTTTCTTACATATTACTACACAGTTATTTCGCGTCAAATCACATTTGTAATATGCTCAAATTTAAATTTTGTGTGTTCTCAAAACAAATTCACTATTTGGGAGGCGCGGTGGCTCAGTGGTAGAGCGTTCACCTCTGGTGCTTGGGGTCCCGGGTTCGATCCCAGCCCCCGCCAAGTGAGCTTTGTGGTGGACAAACACCGTGCTCGTGGGTTTTCTCGGGGTACTCCCGTTTTCTCCCACTTTCTTCATTCCACCATTTTACTCATCTCTCATTATCACCGTCTCCTTTAGCCTAACCGGCATAACCGTGGGACGTAAAACTCAAAGATTTCATTTCATTTTTTCAATTCACTATTTACAAAGATTCATAAGTGACTATGAAAAATTTAATAGCAGTGAAGGAAAAAATATCCTAACTAGATAACACTCATAAATCATTCAAACTCAGCTCTTTTTTGATAAGATTGTGGTTTTTCTCGTACTACTTTATTTTTTGTAAGAATCTACATAACGGGTTAAAGACATGACTGAACAGAGCTTTGATTTTTTTGTGAAGTGCAAATTTCGTGCATTATTACAGAGAGAGAGAGAGAGAGAGAGAGAGAGAGAGAGAGAAAATGACAATAGCATAACAGACAACAGGGCGCAAAATTTCAAAGTCAGACTCACTCGCCAATACAAAAATGATGGTCGCCAGTATCTCTCACGTACAAATTATGAGAGGTCCCCCTCCCATGGTCCTTGGTTTGACAAAGAGATTGCATTCGGGCATAAAATTTGAAACCAAGTTATCTATTCTAGGCACTGGGCTATCCCCCAGCTGTTCTAGCTTCAAAGACATCCAAGAGAAATTGTCCATTTGGACACGAAACCGGGGTTAACTGGTCACAAATGTGATTGCCGACTCACTCACGAAGGACTCTTGATAAAAATACGTTGTACTGATCTTTACATAAGCTTGCTTGTTAATAGCTATAATTGTCAAGAGTAGGGATGGCCAGAACCGGTTCCTGTTGGAACAGTTTTTCGGGTCTGAACGGATCCGGTTCTAGAAGATCCGGTTCAACAACCGGTTTTTCGGATCCAGGTCCGGAACCGGTTCTTCGGATCCAGGTCTGTAACCGGTTCTGGAACTGGGTTTTCGGATCCAGGTCTGGAACCGAAACTTTGTGACGATCCCTACACTAAACACGAGCTGCTGGAAGGCTGTGAACAGTGTGCTAGATGAAATGGTGGAAGCGACAGGCAGGCACCCAGGTGGCGGCCGCTTGTCTCATTTAGCTAAATTAACTGGGTAACTGGCAAACTTAATGGTTAAACAGGCAAATTGGCCAACTCATTTGGCTAAACACTCACTGGTGGACCAAAATAAAAACAAAAAACACTGGTGGACCAAAATAAAAAAAAAAAAGACTGGTGGACCAAAATTGTTTTCTGGGGGCACAAGAGAGTTTGGGCGGGGAGAGCACAAGCGCATGGTCCTCTTTGCAGTGTTTTGAAGGTGAAATTTGTGGCTCCTTTACGGGTCTTTGGGGGCTTTCGGATCCAAGTCTGAAACCGGTTCCTAAGAACCGGTTCTGGAACCGGAACTTTGTGGCCATCCCTAGTCAAGAGTCATTTCAGAAGGACTAAAAGACAAACAGTTACACAAGTAAAAACATTATACAGAATTATATATATAAATCGGGAAACTCCATTGGGAAAATCCTGTTATTTAAATGTATTTGTGTGTAAAATTTGAAGGTCAACATATCATAATCACTAGGCTAAAACTGAGGTATTAAATTAAAAATTGGGTATATAGATATTCAATAAAATTAAAACAAAGTGAAATCCAAGCTGATGTTGGAAGCTACGTAGGCAGTTGATAAATTTTGCCAATTTCTATCAATATGTTTAAGCAGCCTTGGCTTCTTTATAAAACAAGTAGAAATATATAACTTGGTTTCATTTCGTATGTTTAGGCTTAAATTCCTTATGAAATACCAACGTTATCACGGAGAAGACTTTCGCTTAAAGAGACACCTCGAATTGCTACTTGCTTTACACCTGAAAGATGGACCGAGAATTGAACACGGGACCCCTCGATTAAAAGGTGAAAAGTAGATAAACGTAATGCGGATGGTTTGATATGTGGAAACGTCACCATAAAGTTCACACGATTTAAACATTTTTCTTTTTTTTTTTCTTTCTTGTTTAAACCATTTTTTTTTTTCTGAAAAACCAGCTGGTTTAAACCAACCCTGCCTCGCAGAGTTATCTTTTGTGAAGTAAGTCACAGTGGAGATGTTACATGTGAGACCTACAGTAAAGAGTTGCCCTTAAGCTATATCCTGAATCAATTCGATCTATATTCAGATATCCTTTTTAAATATTGCATGTTGCAGTAAGGTCTTCAAAAAAATGCTTGTATGGGTTCACTCGAGCAGGCGGTTCTACCGAAAACAAAATTTATAGGTAAAATACGATGTGAAACACTTTTCGTAAAAGAAGCAGAGTGTAAATATAAGTAATTTCTGTCAGTGGATATCATATTGAAATACATTTTCAATGGTAGTGAACGTATTCTACATGTAACTATTTACTGAAGCGGAAGAATACAAGAATGCGAAGAAGGTGAAAATAAACTGCGGGAAAGTTCCGTTCGTGTTAGCAATGGACGACTGCGATAGATATAATGTAAGCATACGATTAGAGAGCGTCGATACGTGTGATAAAGAGCGTCGTATTATAGTTTTTCAAGCATCATGGTAAGTGTAGAAAAGTAAAAATTCAGAGCATACGAATTTCTCCTCGCAGCAGACCATTTGTACGCGGGAAAGCAGTGAAGCCATTTTGAAATTAAGAATTACTACTATTATATAAGTGCTTTTGAAGGTAAAAATTATTGCAGATATTTAATGTATGTTTTCACTATCCTCGTTTATGCGTATGCCCTTGTTGCTGACCCGCCTGCTCCCTACGAACGCACCCCTTTGATCCGCTCGGGCCTCCTGCTGCGCTCCTGCCCTGATTCGGTTAGATAGCATTCGTGCTTTTTAGTGGCCACCTAGACAAGTTGGTTCGTAGTTTATGCATTAGCTCCTCATTTAGTGCATGTTCTGCAAAAAGAAACCGGAAAATGCAATAAATGCGTGTAAATTTCATAGAACCGTTTGCTCGAGTAATGCCTTTATACCTTTCTTAAAAGATGGCTCAAGAAAAATACATGCATACGATCAGGTTCTATTTTAACGGCAAGGTTCTTGATTACTGGTCCCTTCCCATTGAGCAGTAATAAAGACAGAAAACAACGTGCCCTGCGGGGTTCTAACCCGCCTTCACTCGCTAACGCTCGCTCGGCAATACTGTATAAGTTAAATGCATAAACTTAGTACAGAAAGAAACCTACCCAGCTACTAATCTATATGGGGGACCAGTAATCTAGAACCTTCCCTATTTTAACTATTACCCCTAATTCCCATTCTGGATTTGGTAATGATACTAGCATACCTTGATTTGATTGTAAATTATCTCGGAGGTTCTGCCGTTGGAACACTACCTCCTTTCAAATGTAGGGTTATGTATGCATAATTTATTTCATGTTAAAAGGACTACGTGATAATGACTCTTGCAGATCTTTCTTTAAAGAGATGCAAATCATGACAGTGCCTTCAATGTATATCTATAGCTTCAATGTCCCCTCCAAAAACATAAAATGTCAACTAATAAATACTGCTTGAGAAGAACAGGATGCATGTGTATACGGCAACATTAACACCAGTTTTATTATTTAAACGGGTGCTTTATTAAATTTTACAAATTACAGTAAAATTAAGTTCATCACTCACCTGATTATAATATAATGTTGAATTCTTCGCCTTCAACAACATTGGACAAACACCACCACACCACAGCTCGTACCCGACCACACAAATAAGCGCGCCGTGCATGGCTAATACACAGCTCCAACCAGTGCGCATGCGTGATTCGAAATAAAAATTAAATTAATAACTAATAGAGAAAAATAATATTTTACTTCCAAACAATAATAATCTTATTAAGATTATTATATTTACATATCTTTTTGTATGTATATAATCAGACACATGTCTATTCGGTTCTCACGTCATTTATTACATCAAAGCGAACACTGCACATTTTTTATGCTACTGAGAGAGCCTATTTATAGCGTGTCGATTTATCTGATTGAATATTTATTCCAATGTACTTAAGCCTTCGAAAAATGCAGGTTACATTATATTGTTTATTTAGAATGAGTAATATAATAATTTTTAAAAAATTGAACTTTCAATTAAAAATACTATAGCCATATTTAATGTAAATATTAGCAGAATGAAACTAAATACACTTGCACGGTATTACGAATGTGTCATACACATGTGCAGTAGCTGTGCAAATGCACATGTGCACACAACGGCTTAAGCACGGGTTATATAAATGTGTACTGCATCCACGCAAATGCACATGTGTACATAACGGCTTAAGCACAGGTTATATAAATGTGTGCTTCATCCATGCTAATGCACATGTGCACATGCACTTCTTAATCACGGATTATGTGCGTGTGCATCATCCACACAACTGCATATGTGCACATAACGGCTTAAGCACGAGATATACAAATCTGAGCTTCATCCATGATAATGCACATGTGCACGTGCACTTCTTAATCACGGGTTATGTACGTGTGCCTCATCTATGCAAATGCACATGTGCATATAACGGCTTAATGACGGGTTATATAAATGCGTTTTTCATCCATGCTAGTGCACATGTGCACGTGCACTTCTTAACCACTGGTTATGTACGTGTGCCTATTCTACGGAAATGCACATATGCACGAAACGGCTTAAACACGGGTTATATAAATGTGTGCTTCATCCATGCAAGTGAACATGTGCACATACATAACTTAGTCACATGTTATGTGCGTGCGCTTCATCTACGCAAATGCACATGTGCATATCACGGCTTATGCACGGGTTATATAAATGTGTGTTTCATCCATGCTAATGCACATGTGCACATGCACTTCTCAATCACGGGTTATGTGCGTGTGCATCATCCACACAACTGCATATGTGCATATAACGGCTTAAGCACGTGATATACACATCTGTGCTTCATCCATGATAATGCACATGTGCACGTGCACTTCTTAATCACGGGTTATCTACGTATGCCTCATCTATACAAATGCACATGTGCATATAACGGCTTAAGGACGGGTTATATAAATGTTCGTTTCATCCATGCGAATGCATATTTGCACATGCACTTCTTAATCACGGGTTATGTGCGTGTGCTTCATCTAAGCAAACGCACATGTGCACATAGCGGCTTAAGCAGTGTTATATAAATGTGTGCTTCATCCATGCTAATGCACTTGTGCACATGCACTTCTTAATCACTGGTTATGTACGTGTGCCTCATCCACGCAAATGCACTTATGCACATAACGGCTTACGCACGTGTTATATTAATGCGTTTTACATCCATGCTAATGCACATGTGCACGTGCACTTCTTAATCACGGGTTATGTGCGTGTGCTTCATCTACGCAAACGCACATGTGCCCATAGCGGCTTTAGCACGGGTTATATAAATGTGCGTTTCATCCATGCGAATGCATATGTGCACATGCACTTCTTAATCACGGGTTATGTGCGTGTGCTTCATCCACGCAAATGCACATGTGCACATAACGGCTTAAGCACGTCTTATATAAATGCGTTTTAAATCCATGCAAATGCACATGTGCACGTGCACTTCTTAATCACGGGATATGTGCGTGTGTTTCATCTACGCAAATGCCCATGTGTATATAACGGCTTAAGCACGGGTTATATAAATGTGTGCTTCATACATGCAAGTGCACATGTGTACATGCACTTGTTAATGACTGGTTATGTACGTGTGCCTATTCTACGCAAATGCACACGTGCATATAAAGCTTAAGCACGGCTTATATAAATGTGTGCTTCATGATAATGCACATATGCACGTGCACTTCTTAATCACTGGTTATATATATATATAAATGTGTGCTTCATCCATGCTAATGCACATGTGCACGTGCACTTCTTAATCACGGATTATGTGCGTGTGCTTCATCTACGCAAATGCATATGTGCACATAGCGGCTTAGGTACGGGTGATATAAATGTGTGCTTCATCCATGCAAGTGCACATGTGCACGTGCACTTCTTAATCTTTGGTTATGCGCGTGTGTCTATTCTACGCAAATGCACATATGCACGAAACAGCTTAAGCACGGGTTATATACATGTGTGCTTCATCCATGCAATTGCACATGTGCACATGCATGACTTAGTCACGGATTATGTGCGTGTGCTTCATCCACGCAAATGCACATGTGCATATCACGGCTTATGCACGGGTTATATAAATGTGTGTTTCATCCATGCTAATGCACATGTGCACGTGCACTTCTTAATCACGGGTTATGTGCGTGTGTTTCATCTACGCAAATGCACATGTGTACATAACGGCTTAAGCACGGGTTATGTAAGTGTGTGCTTTATCCATGCAAGTGCACATGTGTACATGCACTTGTTAATCACTGGTTATGTACGTGTGCCTATTCTACACAAATGCACATATGCACGAAACAGCTTAAGCACGGGTTATATACATGTGTGCTTCATCCATGCAATTGCACATGTGCACATGCATGACTTAGTCACGGATTATGTGCGTGTGCTTCATCCACGCAAATGCACATGTGCATATCACGGCTTATGCACGGGTTATATAAATGTGTGTTTCATCCATGCTAATGCACATGTGCACGTGCACTTCTTAATCACGGGTTATGTGCGTGTGTTTCATCTACGCAAATGCACATGTGTACATAACGGCTTAAGCACGGGTTATGTAAGTGTGTGCTTTATCCATGCAAGTGCACATGTGTACATGCACTTGTTAATCAATGGTTATGTACGTGTGCCTATTCTACACAAATGCACATATGCACGAAACAGCTTAAGCACGGGTTATATACATGTGTGCTTCATCCATGCAATTGCACATGTGCACATGCATGACTTAGTCACGGATTATGTGCGTGTGCTTCATCCACGCAAATGCACATGTGCATATCACGGCTTATGCACGGGTTATATAAATGTGTGTTTCATCCATGCTAATGCACATGTGCACGTGCACTTCTTAATCACGGGTTATGTGCGTGTGTTTCATCTACGCACATGCACATGTGTACATAACGGCTTAAGCACGGGTTATGTAAGTGTGTGCTTTATCCATGCAAGTGCACATGTGTACATGCACTTGTTAATCACTGGTTATGTACGTGTGCCTATTCTACACAAATGCACACGTGCATATAGCGGCTTAAGCGCGTGTTATATAATGTTTTTCATCCATGGAAATGCACATGTGCACGTGCACTTCTTAATCACGGGTTATGTACGTGTGCAGCATCCACACAAATGCACATGTGCATGTAACGGCTTAGGCACGGATTATATAAATGTGTGTTTCATCCATGCAAGTGCACATGTGCACATGCACGACTTAATCACGGGTTATGTGGGTGTGTTTCATCTACGCAAATGTACATGTGCACATAACGGCTTAAGCACGGGTTATATAAATGTGTGTTTCATCCATGCAGGTGCACATGTATACATGCACGACTTAATCACGGGTTATGTGCGTGTGCTTCATCCACGCAAATGCACATGTGTGTTTGCCCGGGTTCTGTATGTGTGCTTCATCCACGCAAATTCACATGTACGGCTTAAGCACGGGTTATGTATGTATGCATCATCCACACAAATGAACATGTGCATATGTACGGCTTATGCATGGAAAGTGCACATGTGCCGTACAGGTACGTGTTGTCTGGGTAATGACATTGATTATTCTGTGCTCAGTGGCGGCATATCCGGGAGTGAACAAGGTAGTAACTCTGTTTCAAGTGAACCTGAGGTTGCGCCCTGAAAGAAGAAAAAGAATCGCGTCGTTCCTATTTGAAGGCAGATTCTGATGTAGTTTGGAGCGATAAAACTCAAGTAAATACAAAACCCCTGTTCAGTGGTGTCCCGGGAATTAATCAAAATGCTAGACTATCTACAGAGTATTCCCCATATAAAGTGTTTCAACTATTTTTACCGATGAAGTTGTATAGTAAAAAAAGTTGAGTTGATTTTGAGTTTAACGCCCCGTTCAGCAGAGGCGATATGAGACGCGGACCTACTGATTAACGTGGAATCCAAACCACATGAGCTCCCTCCGGGAATAGTAGAAAAAGAAATGAATAAATACGCAAAACAGCAGATTGAGAAAAAGAAAAATTACTGAAACAAAATGAAGTAAAAGCGTGTTACTTCAACTGAAAACAAGAAATCTTCTACATTGATTATTCACATGTGCTTTTTAGCCAGCTTTACGCGATTTTTACAAATCAACTACGTAAGAGCTATTAGTATGTCTATTAAATGATAGATTTTTTTTCTGCTGTATGACTTATCACTGTCAGTGCTCACATACTGTACAGGAAGAAAGCAGGAAAACAAATCGCACTTCGAACTTTTTTATGTGAACGTAGCAGAAAAACTGCTGCACTCAGCAGGCACTGAACTACAGGGACCTTTCCAGTCTTCACCCATGGAAGACTGGTAGCAAGGGGCCATTACCCATACAAAGTTCCCTAATGTCCGCTGTCCCAATAGAGTAGGACAAAGGTGAAATACTGGGACTCATAGATCTGAAAGCAGATTTTCTGTTAAGTGTAAACTCAATATTACATATCAACTAAGATGATATCATATCATAAACTTCGTGAGTGCATTTGTTTCGGTGCAAATGTATTTTGTACTGCGTGCAGTAAGTGAAAAAACTGACAAAAAGCAACCAATTTTCGAGGACCATCACATGCAAATCTAAACAAGGTAAACAGTTTGTTTCTCTAATTTTAAACAATAGGTATGTTTACTGTATACCCTGTTAATATCACAGAAATTAGTTTAAAATCTTTGAAGATATGAAATTTTAAAAATACCTCTGCAAAGTGCTGGACAGTGTGAGTGACAAGTTTAAATATCCGCCGGGTTGAGAGTGTATACGCGCCAGGAAAATGTGGCAACGTGGTTGTCCGAATAATTGCGATAGCGAAAGGCGCAGAGCAGAGAAAATCATGTCATATTTGTTATTGTTTATCTTTTAAAACAAATCGAAACAGTTTGGTTGAAAAAGGTACTTTAAGATCTTTCTAAAAGCTTTTTTTTTTTTTTTTTTCAGATTGCAGCAATTCAGAGATAATGATGTCTCACTTTTTACTGAATAACAAGAAAATTAGGTTAATGAAATTTTCAGAACTTACAGGTAATAGATGCACCTACATATCGTGCACAGGGAATTATTTCATGTGATCTCCTTTCCGAGATATAGTCCTATAAACATTAGTCTACCAAAAAAGTACGATAAAATACGCATTATCACTACACAGTACAAAGAAAATTTTTATGTCTTAAGTATTGAAAAGACAAAATTCCAACCATTCTAACAAGGTACGACAATGCAATGTAAGTTTTGAGTGAACGTCACGGCAGCACCGCGAAGTCAGGGGCCTATCTTTATAAAATGGATAGTAGATTTATTTAATTTTAAAGCTGCATATAAATCTGCACTACGACGTTGTTATAGTGCATAAATTCTAGTCAGTTTCGTCAATCTTTCTTGTACTTAGATATTGTTATTGTATTATTATTATTATTATTATTATTATTATTATTATTATTATTATTATTATTATTATTATTATTATTATTATTATTATTATTACCCTAACGTTATTATCTCCTAGATTTGGTAGATATTCCAGTGCAAACTGACGTTCAGTTGTATCTGGGATTACGCTCTAAATAAATAAATAGAACTAGGCTAGATTTACGGAAAAGTCGAAATTTCGAAGGAGGGAGTGTCCGAGCCCCTACGTACCTCCCTGTTGGTAAGTAATGCACTTCTCTTTCTCTCGAAATTTAGTTATTGAAACTGACTAAAACTGATCTCCTATAACCCCAAATATAACAATAATTTAATGATGGACAAATACCAAATTATTGCAACTCTCTTAAAAACTCTGTTCGTATTCAGTAGACCCTAAATAAATATACGGATAATACTTAAATTACATGCCATTATATGCAACGATTCAGAAATAATATATAATAAGAATTAGATTCCCCTTTTCCCCATTCCTTCAGTTATGATTTTTTAAAATAGTCCAAGTGAAGGTGGTATTTGTAATCCGTGCAAGCAGGGGCGTCATTTCAGACTTCACTTGGGGGGGGGGGCAAGAGCACTTCCGACATAAGATTTTCACGTTTTGTAGTAGTATATTAGTAGATAATCGATTAAAGTATATGTATTCCTCAAACTCTTGGGGGGGCAATTGCCCCCTCCTGCCCCCCCTAAATGACGCCTCTGCGTGCAAGCTTTCTTTTAGAAAATTTTGTCCGCGGAAACGAAATCAAAATGCGAGGGCTGCATTGGGAAATGTAATCTTTAAGTCTTACATCCCACGGTTATGCTGGCTAGGCTAAAGGAGACGCTGATGATGAGAAATGAACGAATTAGTGGAATGAAGAAAGAGGGAGGAAACGGGAGAACCCCGAGAAAACTCACGTACACGGTGTTAGGGCTGCATTGGGATTGTTCTGCACGTATAATCGCAATTTGATTTATATTAGCTCTGAAGTAACGGCAGCTACGTCTTGGGGTTGCAAAGCTTCCCTCTCCCGGAAGTATGCAAGGAAGTTAACTATATTGTAAAATTCTTTCTGTTCTATAGGTAGAGCAAAATGCGTTACACGTTTTTATTACAAAAGTTACTCTTGAATACAAATATTTTACAGTAAGTAAAGTTTCCTCTAATATGTATATAAATAAGTGAAAGGGATCCAATGACCAGGCGTATTGGGGCTTTCTAGGTTAGGTTACTCTCAATGGCTGGGCGTTTGAACTTGTCGGAAAGGTACCTCTCAATGGACCAGGGGTCGCTGAGAGGGGTAAGGGCCAGGCGCTTTAGGTCTTTTGGTAGAGTGATCAATCGGGAGAGATTGACACTTCTTGAGGTGTGCTCTCCTCTTTTATACGATAATGGTGCTGACTGCTGGCCCCTGAGTCACAAGTCGAATATTGGCGATGATGGACGACGTCTTCTTCTTGCTGTCATCTATAGTGTATTTGTTTACTGCAAGCAGGTGTAGTAGACATGCATGGTGTGAAAACATGTGGGAACCTTACAATAGACAAGGAAGAAAGCCACGTACTATATACAAAATTTTGTGCCTTTGTGTTCAGACTGTTCGTTCAGAAAGAAAATCTTCCATTTCTACCTCTGACAGTCCGCAACACTAAACTCATGTCAAACCTGAAAGGATGGATCAAACCAAATTAGTAAGATATTCGTTTTATACTTGTATATCAAAAACACCCATATACTAAATATCTTGACTTTACGGACAATGATTCAGGAAAAATATATAACAATAAATAGTGAAATTGTCCCTTTCTTACAATCTTCGTGCATGCTTCGCCCCTCAATTCACTACACGTCTTGTCTCAGCATCCTTCCCTGATATTGCAACCAGGGTAAGTGCCTCGATGGCCAGGGACGCCCCTCGCATGGGACAGGTGCCTCAGATACCGTTCTTGAGGGGCCCCATGCCTAAGAGGAAAGCATTATGCCCTTCAGGAATTGTAGCAAGCCTATTACCGGTAGGCCTATTACTAACTCACTCTCAAATTCAAAACAGAGTTTTACAGATGATGAACCATCATATTGTAAGAATATTTCAAGCATCACGAAGTGTATTCAAACACTGTAATTGACATGGAAAAAGTCGAATTTGGCGCCGAATAGTTTACTTTTGTAGAGTATAAAATTTTCAACTACACGATTGGGTTTGCATACTAGTTTCGCCTTGGGCGCCGCAAATCAACAGGACAGCTCTGGCGCTAGCTCTACTTTACTTTAGGTCCTGGTTTAACGAAATATTATTTTATTTATTAAACAAAAAAAAAGTACGAATATTAACGCTCCTATCACCTTTTACAAATTGTAGGAGGAAGCAATACCACTTTTTGCACAAAGCTGATTATAGGAAGAGGGTGTTTGATTTCTTTAAATAGAGCATTTAGCAGCTAATTTTCTGAATACTGATGCAACGTGGCGGTAGAGAGAGATCCAGCTCTCTTGGTGCTAGTTTCTCTCACGTGGTTCAGTGGAGGTTTGGGGGAAACGCGAGGTGTGAGTATATGGAGAGAGAATCTTCTCCGAGCTCATTAGAACTCCCTGAGAGGCAAGATAGTGGCAATAAACAAGAATAATCTGATTATTAAAATTATGTCTCGAAGGTTCAGCATTGCAAATGGAGGATTAACACGAGCAGTATAAGGAAAACTAAAAGGAAAAAGGAGGTGAGTCGTTCCGCTAGGTTTTGTATAATAATATAACCTGATACACTTAGAGAGTATTATTACAGCTGTACGGTTTAAGGAATACTTTAAAGGATATAATGTCAGTTTTTGGAAGCCGATCGCAACCGAAAGTTAAGCACGCATAGCCTAACACAGTGGTTTTCAACCTTTTTTGACTGACACATTTTACTGAAAGCCCACGACATCATGACACATTTGTTCGATTTTTTATTAGTAATATTATTAACTGTAATTAATTTGTTATTTATTAAGGTAAGTGTAAGACTTAAGCTTCTATAAAGTAGTGCCTCTATGTTGTATTCACAAGGAGCGGACATGAACGTGTCATCCGGACATCCGAATCAAACCTAGTCCATTCGATAAACATAACAAAGGTATGTTTATGGACAAAAAAATTAGGTGCCATGGACAACTAAGTCCCTGGGGCCCATTGACCCTACTAGTATAAAGAAAAAAGTAGATTCGCAGCAAAATACCTATTGCATCAACACTGTTCATTGGAAAGTCATGATTTATAGTTCATTCTCTGCTACATGAAACAAGCTTTCCAGAGGTGCTATGTATTGGGGCCCATAACGTACTTGAACAGGGAAAATTGGAAGAATGCCTGCAAAATTCCCTCCAGAAATCCCTCCCATCAACTTTGAATCCTTCTGGAGTGGCCCTGGGTGAAAGCACATAGTCCAAATGTATCTCGAAAAACACTATAGGCGATAAGAAATGTGTGTACCATCTTTTGTATTGATAGACGGAGTAGATATGAGGGGAAAGCTTGTATACCAATACACGCTTACCCCTCATCCCTATTCTGTCTGTCAATACAAAACTGGTATATATACTCACTCATTATAAGAGTATAAGATTAGAGCGCTTACAAGTATTTTTTAAAAAGTGATATGGAGTTAATGAATAAAAATTTGGATGTTTGAAGTTTCAGCACCGAGATGCGAATCTGCGTTTTAAGGTGGAATCCGAACCACCGTAATGCGTTCAAAGTTCTTCCACCGGCATCGAACTCGGGACCACTTGCATGAAAGGCGCACGCACTAGCCACTAGACCTATGGTCGCCAAAGTTATGAACCTTTTGAGCTACCGTACCGTTTCTAAATCCTATTGTGAGCTATCAACCAAAAGAACTACATTAAAAAAAAAAAAATTAAAAAGTCGTACATTTCATTATTGCCTATCAAGTGGAGGAATCGAGGTTAGCCAACTAGAACATTAACGCGATCTAACGAAAATGTCGCTGCGTGCTACTAGTAGATCGCAATCGACGGTTTGGCGATCACCGTACTAGACTAACAGGAAGGAAATAAATGAATAGTTAATACTATAATGTGTATAAAAATATAAAATCATAAACCTAGGTACAATTTGTACCTGCATCTATTTGTGAGCTGCTTATTGGTAAATATTGGTCGTGTATAATGTAGTGTGGCGGATGTGATCTTCGTATCCTGTCAACAACGAAAGTAAGTAGGTCTTGTGAACTGTCGAAAAGCGGAATATACAAATAAATAAATAAATCATGATTGTGAAGATTCTCTACATATTACTAAAGAAAGTCAATGACTATTCACTCCTAGTCAACTAAACAAACACATTATGGAAACTTCTGGCCACATCATTTAGTGTCCAGAAATGTCCATATTATGCACACATATATCCAATAAGTTTGTAATATGAACATCATATGGACATAATATGGAGCCAAAAAGATTTTGTTTCAAGTCTCACGTGGTCACATAGTGAAGTCCCTTACATTTAAAATCGACATCCATTGAATGTCTATATATCGCCATGCACACGTTTATTGGCCACCCACAGGACGTCCTGTGCTATATGAAATGTCATCAATTTTGACACATAGGGGCTGCAAAAGATCTTCGTTTTATGTACTTGCTATTTTGTGTGTGGGAGAGTGTTTCGTGTACTATACAGTACCACTTTTTTTTTTTTTTCCTAATACCATTCACAAAACTTGTTAGGCATAGCTTTAAGTTCATTCTTTTCACACTATTATCCAATCTTTTAAGCTATAATGGCTTTTCAAAAGACCATCATTATTGCAGACAAGAAAAAAAACCTTTTCGTCGTAATTACGTGTGGTTTACTCTCTGGCAATAAAAGTTGTCATTAGATAACACATTATTTTTTTTTTTTTTTCATTTCAAACAACAGAGAGGACAGTCGTCTTTCTATACTAGTATTTAGTCGCGGTAGGCTAAAATAAAGGTAGTTTTGATGACTTATATATCGTATACTTCACTTCGTTTGAGATATTTTTAAAAAAAGAAGAAAAAGAATGCTGTGGGAGGGAAAAAAGCTCGTGAGAGAAAGCAGTTTGCTGACACTTGACGATCAGAATTTGCAATGTGTTACCTCTTTCCTCTGATGCCACCCTCTATTCAACGCAAGCTTCTCTATTATTCTTACCCTTTTGCTCTCTGCCTTTAATTCATTCGTTGCACATCAGTAATCAAGCGCTATTGTCTAGAATTAACTCTTCTGAGCCCAAACATCATGTGGATTATCATTTCAAACTTAACACAGCTACTGCTGCTGTTGTTCAAGGACTATATATACAGGATATGTGTGCGTGTGTGTGTGTTTTCTGTGCTACGTAGCATTATTTGAGTTTGTTAAAAGGCTCACACAAGCTTGAGTGGGTTGCAAGGTTAGAGAAGAGAAGGGGAGACCCCTGTGCTTCTGTGTCGAATAATGTAATGTCTCTCAACCCATTCCCTATCTTCATTTCCACCGCATAGAAACTTTTCTACAAATGAAAGTGTAGTGAGGGGAGGGGGAAGTCTATATTCTCTCTCTCACTTCCATGATCAGGATTTAGAATTGAATTGGAGCCAAACACCAGCGTTTGAGATAAGAATTATGAAATTTCTGAAGGCAAGGGATTAATATCTAACTCACTCTTACGTAAAAGTTACATATTTCTTCCTACAGAAAAAATAAAAAATAACAAATATAAACTTTATCTTGCGCATGCTGTATTAAAAATACTGTCAAACTCGAAATTTCACTTATTATAAATTGGTATGGCCAATGATATAATCTGGACTTTATAAAAATATCTTAATTTATTCAAAAAAAAAAAATGCTCTTTAAATAAGGTCACAAGATTGTCTTAAAAACACAATTTCACGAATTTCTCTGTTTTTGATTATAACAACCATGGGCGGCGATTAGGGGGGAAAAGGGGGGAAGTTGCCCTAACTTTTTTGATGTGACCCATTTATGTATATAGTTTCATTTGGAAATGTAAAGTTTTTGTATGTATTACTGGTTCATAGAAAAAATGGTGCCATATAATATTCGCCGTTGCGTGAGTACGTGATGGTTATCCTCCCGTGGAGTTAAGGAAGCTGTAGAAATTACGTTTTAATTACCACGGAAAATAACCCAAAATTAACCTATTGAAACACAACAATTTCAGCATACTTTCACTTCTTACAAGGATTCAATATATTAATCAGCCGCTTTGTATTTTAAGATGTTCGTGAGCAAGGAATCAGATCTCTGTTTAAGAGTACAAAGGGCTAGTACCTACTTGCGTTGGTCTTGTCAATTTACTTAATAAAATATGAAATACGATATACGGTATTTTAACAGAAAAAGATAGTACCCTATTAGTTATACAACCTTCCATCAAGTCTTGCCCCCCCCCCACTTTTAACGTCCAATCGCCGCCACTGATGACAACGGTACTTTCTTTTCTTCTTTTGGATTGTTTTACTAAGCAGGACTTCAACGTTCGCCTATTCAAGATTTGCCTAATACCTCCTAGCTATGCAAACGTCAATCCAAGTGATGACACAGAGTTAATTTTCTTATTAGGCGAAAGTTGAACATTTTATAAAACTTGTTGTAGCTCGCATACGTTGGTAGTCCTGCGTCTCTTTAATAGCATTTTCTCTTGAAACTATTTTTGAGCTCTTATTGAATAGTCCACTATGCAGGGAAAAATTTTGACAAACCCAGCAAAAATAAGTATCTTAATGAAACTGTCAGGATAGTTTCCTTTTATTCTAAAAGTCCACGAACATCCCTCTTGATCTTCATCCAATATGGCTGCCACATCCAGTTTGGCCGCCACCGTCTATAGAACAATAATGTTTTCCTTGATTTCTTACCTTAGGTTCTTCTACGATTTTGGAACTTAAAATATTTTATAAATAAAATTTTCTTTGTTTGATACATAATTCATCTCTATATATAAATGATAGAGTATGCTTGTATTGCTTAACCTTGTACCTGTTTTCTTCAAGTGTATTTTTCTGATTATATAATATTTATACAAGTAAGAAATAAAGAAAATATATTAACACGCCATAATTACAATTGATATACACAAAATATGGTACATTTGAGGACAGTGGGGCATTATACGGAAGTTGTAAACTTATTTAGAAAAATAATCCGCAGAGAAAACGTTATTTAAGCAAAATTCAGTTAAAAAAAAAAAAACGATAGATATAATTTATAATACATAAAAGACACAAAATTTAATCCATCCCTGGTACGGTACATTGCTGGGACATAAATGGTGTGGTTGGGTTTGATCAGACCCACTGCTGATTCAGATGAAAAATGTCGTTGAAACAGCGAGTTTTAAGGAAAGCGTTTATGTTTTAGTAATTTAGGTTTCATATAATAAACTCTGCTTCTTTCAGAACAGGAAAGGTACTTATTACGCTGAAAAACTAAAAAGAAAAATAAAGAAGGAATTTAGAAAAAAAAAAAACATAAAACTAACGTACAATTCAAGGGCAGTTCAAAACCAAGGTAACGCCAATATATCATTTCCACCCTGTTGTTTTTTTGATTCCCTCAATGTGATTTCCCTACAATTAATGCAAATGTGTGAGTAAAATAATCTCGGACATGAACAGTTGGACTAAGTACATGAGAGATTTACATTTGCAATGCACCAGCTTGAGAAAAGGGTTTGGTGCTGTTATGTCCACACAAGTAATTGAGACATTCTTCATTTTCACCTCCGATCCCCTATCAATTGCTGAAATATCTTGCTGCAGCAAATTTTGCTCCTGATGATGCACCTTCAATACGTTTCGTCTCCTCGCACTTGCTCTTATGGGTAAAACTGAGGCATAAGTGACTGGTGTGAAATGAGTCTTCTGTATGTGGAATATCGACAGAAAGCTAGTGCGTCAAAATTATGAGATACATAAAAGTGTAATTGGAAATGTTATCCGACTCTCACTAGTTCTTCAGAATTCTTATTAGATTTGTTGAATTTACTCACCAGCTGTTGCAATTAACTGCCTATCTTTCGAGTAGTTTCTAACAAGTTTCCTTCTCCCTTTTTGGAACAGGGACAAAATCTTGAGTTGAGTTTGAGTTTAACGTCCCATTGAGCAGCGAGGCTATATGAGACGTGGACCTATTGATTAACATGGAATCCGAACCACATGAGCTCCCACTGAGAATCGAACCCGGGTCTCCCACGCTAAAGGCGCGTACGCTAACCGCTTAGCAACGGAGGAGCTCAAGGAACAAAATCGTGTCACTTCCTGAAAATTCATGTAAAAACAGTATAACATCATCAATGTTTCCTCCTGTGTTTTCATGTATTTAAACATTTTGGCTGTTGACGAAATCTGACTTCTTTATGCAAGAGTTTTTAAAAATCAGGAAAATACGCTTGAAAGAAACAGATACAAGATTAAGAGACAAAAGTCTATTATATCAATTAGTAGCGTATTTAGGGGAATTCTGGGCTTAATCTACCACCACCCCGGAAATTGTATTTACTATATTCAAGTAAATGAAATATCTTGCAAAATTTTCACGTTTCCAGGAACAAAGTTAGCAAAGCTCTTCCCCCCCCCCCACCTCGCGAAACAAAATCGTAAATACGCCACTGCTATCAATTGTAACTTTATATCTACCTAACCTACAGAGACGTATTATATGTCAAACAAAAGGAAATTTTATTTACATAATATTTTGTTGTTTCAAGCAGGGGCGTCATTTAGGGGGGGCAGGGAGGGGCATTATATAGATTTTATCAATAGAATAGTAGTAAGTCAATGAAAAACGCGAAATTTTACTTATATCAAGGGGTCTTGCCCCTCCTAAGCCAAATCTGAAATGATGCTACTGGTTTCAAGATCTATAATTGAATCTAAGGTAAGAAATCAAGGTAAACATTATTGTTCTACAGACGACGGCGGCCAAATTAGATATGGCAGTCATATTGGGTGAAGCTTAAGGCGGATATCTGGACATATTTAGGATATATCTATACTTGATGGAAAGAAGCTGTCCTGTAAGTTTCATAAATTACTTTTTTCCGGGTTCAGAACCCTACATACTGAATTAACAAGTTTGCACTTAATTAAAAATTAACAATTTTATTGTCGATGCTCGATGTCAAGCGTGGGCTATCTATACGTATTCCGTAATCGTGCTTATACTTATTCTTGGTGCTTTGTTTAATTTTATTTTATGATTTATACAAACTCTCGTAGAATTTGTTACTTCATTTGATGTTTTCTGTAATACATTTTGTAACTTCATATCTCGATGTCAAACATATAATATCTAGCCATAGATGTGCTTATTCGATTTTAAAATGTGCTTTTTAAACAATGCGGGAATATTATCAACGCTACAAAACCGTTTATAAAAAGTTGCTTGAATTTGCCAAGAAATCACATTACTCAAATTATATAGACAATTGTAAAAACAAACAGGCAGCTATGTGGAAGGTAGTAAACATAGAGTTATAACATAAAATCAAAACGAAAAATGAAATTACTGAATTGGATATTAATGGAAGCAAAGTTACATACCCAGACCATATTGTAAATGCCTTCAATAATTATTACACAGGTTTACATAACCAGCACGTTCCTAATAATAAATCGCACCCAAACATTTGCAAGATAAACATAACTATCGGTGACGTGTTTTTACGCCCCACCTCAGCAAGAGAGGTACATAATATAATAATGTCATTGAAGTAAAGTGATCTTCTGGTCTGGATGAAATACCAATTGCCATCGTCAAAAAATGCAGCATTCACATCTCGGAACCATTGTCCTACCTCATCAATATGTCCTTTCAGACAGGTATCTTTCCTGAGAAATTAAAATATGCCAAAGTTAAACCGCTATATAAGAAGGAGGACAATACAAAAATCGAAAATTACAGACCAATTTCCTTGTTGTCTTCTTTTTGAAAAATTATAGAGAAAGCCTTTCTCAACCAAATTATACCATTCCTATCTAAGCATAGTGTAATTTCACCTTCACAGTTCGGGTTTCAAAAATGCAGATCAACTGAAATTGCTATCTATAATTATATCAATGAGGTCACGGATGCCCTGAACAAAGACAAAAAATGCGTGGGATTGTTTCTAGATTTATCCAAAGCTTTTGATTCTGTCCCTCGACATTCTTATCGATAAACTTAACAGTTACGGTCTAAGAGTCGTTAACTCATGGATTAAATCTTATTTGCAAAATCGCACACAAGCTCTTGAAATATCTTTTTCGTCAGACACAGCCGAATCAGCAACTTATAAATCTCAATTTAGAAGCATCTCTACCGGCGTCCCTCAGGGTTCGATACTAGGACCCATATTATTTTTGTTATACGTAAATGATTTGCCACATGACGTATCATTAGCAAATACAACTATGTACGCAGATGACAACCCTAACAATAACAGGTACAAGCTATGATATTGTCTGCGATAAAATTGACGAGACAACTCGTAGTTTAGAAAGCTGGTTTGCCCAAAACAAACTAAAATTTAACACAGACAAGTCTAAAGCTCTAAATTTCCATCACATTCAAAATAAGCAGTGCGGAGAAATTGATATAATATTAAATAATCATAAAATCATGTACTCAAACTCAACCAAATTTTTGGGACTCTGGCTAAATCACAATCTCTCCTGGGAAACTCATATATTTTCACTGGCCCAAAAACTCAATAAAATGCTCTATGCATTAAAATCAATCAAACATGTTTTACAACTAGACACGATTCATAACTTATATTTCGGGCTTTTTCAGTCTTTACTTACATATGGCATAATCTTCTGGGGAAATTCTCGAAAAAGTAATATGTTGTTTGTAATTCAAAAAAGGCTTTTAAGAACTATAGCAGGGACTAAAATAAACGACACATGTACGCCAATATTTAAGGAATTTAAAATTTTGCCTTTACCCTCCCTTTACGTATTTCAACTCCTGCACTTTGTCAAAAACAACATTGACTTTATTTACACACACCATCAACAAATAAATATGATACCAGGCGTAAGGATAAAATCCCCAGCAAACAGCACTGCCCTAAGTTATATGAAAGGAATCCTATGTTTATGGGTACCATATTGTACAATAAACTTCCTCAGTATATCCGAACGACAGAACAAAAAGGAGAGTTCAAAAGGTTAATGAAAACTTATCTGCTGCAGCACTGCTTTTATTCTGTAAATGAATTTTTAGATATGTAAGTGAATTTGTCTATTGATAGGTTTGGAAATATATATTGTTTTGTACTGTTTTTATATCGTAGACGTAGCATAGTAGTTTAATTCAATTGTCTATTGATAATTTTGGAAATATTGTTTTGTACTGCTTTTATATCGTAGATGTAGCATAGTAGTTTAATTCAATAGGTATGTAGTTGTTATTATTACGTATTTTATATATTTGTACCTTTGACGAGCCTTATTCATACGCACGTAATCGTGCAATATGTATGACTAAAAAGACGAAATAAATGAATATATATATATATATACAGATGGTGATCAGAAAAATGGAAACACCTGAACAAAATTGCAACTTACCAGATTAATATGGTGTCGGGCCACCTTTCGCCTTCAGAACAGCCTTGATCCGACGTGGGATGGAGGCATAGAGGTCGTGAATGGTAGCAAGTGGAATTTTACACCATTCCTCGTGCAGGGCATCGGCCAGTTCTGTGAGAGAGGATGGAGGTGGAAATCGTCGCCGGAGTCGTGTTTCCAAGATGGACCACAGATGTTCAATTATGTTGAGATCTGGGGATTGGGCGGGCCAGGGGAGGTGTTGAACTTCATCCCGATGTTCCTCAAACCACGCTGCAACAACGCCAGCTGTGTGAATGGGTGCATTATCATCCTGGAAGATGGCGTCATTGTCCGGGAACAACATTCGGACCATAGGGCGCAAGTGGTTTCCTAAAATTGCGACATAATCGTTGGCAGTGATTCGTCCGCTAAGTGTGACCACAGGACCCAATGAAAACCATGATATGGCGGCCCACAGCATCACCGAGCTGCCGCCATGTTTCACAGTTGGGCGGAGACTGCAGATCATAAGCTTCTTTGGGCGTTCTCCACACATAAACACGGCCCGTGGTTGGGAATAGGGTGAAGGATGACTCATCCGACCATATCACACGTTTCCAGTCCTCAACGGTCCAAGTTGCATGGTCGCGGCACCATTTGCGGCGTGGAAAGCGTTATGGTCCCTGATGAGCGGTTTGGCCCGTGCAACACGACCCCGTAAGTTCATGTCATGTAATTCGCGGCGGACTGTGATTGTCGAAACAGGGTGGGGGAGGTGCTGATTGAGTTCCTCCGTCACTTGCTCCGCAGTGGCACGACAGTTCTGCGTGACAATGCGCTTTAATACCCAGCGTGACCTGTCACTCATGATTTTCTTCCGCCCACTGTTCCGCTTCCCCGATGTGGTTTTCCCGTGTGTTGTGTAGGCCGTCATCACCTTCGACACTGTCCCACGCGACACACCTAACACAGTAGCCACTGCCGTCACACTCACTCCACATAACCGCGCACCAACAATTTGCCCTTTTTGAAAATCTGAGAGGTCTCCCATTTTACACTACCTCCGTCTGCTGCAGTCACTGGACACTGCTGTTCCACTGCGCCTGACGTAGTATGGAGACCGACCTAACACACCACCACCAGCGGTCCGGCGCTGCAGGCGCCACGACACCACTGCCAACCCATACATCTGACGTGTTGCCAACTACAGGTGTTTCCATTTTTCTGATCACCATCTGTATATATATATATATATATATATATATATATATATATATATATATATATATATATATATATATATATTAAAAACTACATTTTTGTGTCATTTTTGCATTAGGCAAATCTTGAATAGGTGAAAGTTGAAGTCACCTTACTAGGTATGAGTTCTTCCGAGGAATTTCATTTGTCTGGAAGACCGCTTAATAATTATGGTTATGTTCTGAAACAGGTTCATATAAAATAAAAATAAAATAAAATAGCTATACAAGATACATTCTTCAGCAATAGTATGTGATTATTTCAAAATAATTTTAGGAACAGCAGGTAGTACTAATTAAAATTATCCTTAGATCCACTAACTTGATTGCCTAATCCGGGGTGTCTTAAAAATAGAAGTTCGGGACCCGTAGAAGATCGCGAGAGAAATACACGAGGGTTGCAAAACGAGTGAAAACCATATGATAAGCGAAATAATTTATTTTTTCGGCGGTGCAGTTCAATACCAATTCGCAATAGCTGTTCTGTATTCGTTAATATATCAGCAATTGACAAATGATTTCGTCGACAATCGGAAAGCGTTGGTATTCATTGGGGTTCTTCATTATTATTTGCAGAGTTGTACATGTATATATGAAGGCTTACATACACATACAACTGTAAGCGATAAGCAGAAATAATCAAAAAGCTTATTCAAAACCAGAAATTATTTATGAGAATCGCTGGGAAAAGGATGTGAAAAAAGGGAGGTCGTGATATGAAATAATTCAGAAATTTTGGTCTAGTCATTAAAAATACTTTATTCCTTGTTATGTCCAAAACCAGAAATTTTTATTGGAGGGAGGGTCCAAAGCTCGAAGATTGAAAAGAGTTCGGAACGGATGGATCCCTGTAAGTGCATTCCTGATGCAGGCAAGACAAAACTATACCATTTAAAAAAAAAAAAAAAAAAAAAAAAAGATGATTTGCGAGGGGAGGGTTTGGACCTGGTTAACCCCGTGGGTGTGCTGCCCCTCTATTCTCTGTAGCACTATGAGCATATGATTATTATTGAAAAAAAAAACTTTCCATAGTGGGTGACGATAATGGAGTGCTGTGTTCGTATCCCAACTCGCTTTCTTTTTAGTTTTGAAGAGTGAATTGTGCTTTCTCTTCAGTATCTGTAGAAGTGATTGTATAATACATTGCAGATATCAAATGGCATATCAAATCAATGAGTATTGTCACATACATTTCATTTATGGAAAATGTCATGGGTACTCTAATACAACTAGTAGAATAGCCTATATGCTCAAAGATATCCAGAAAAGCGCCGCCCACGTCCATGTGTGTTTCGTAGAGAAGGCTAGACTCCAAAGCACAAGATGATTAGACCAGGCCCAGCAACTGACAGGGATCGATCTCGCACCGCTGCATTCCAGAGATAGAGGAGAGTGAATTCTGGATTTAGTGCGACGCAATCCTAATATCAGCACATGATAAAATGTTCAGTTAGTTAACATATATCATCGACCTGTTTGGAGTGTTTTCGCAACGATTAATGGCATCTATACTATTATACCAGGGTTTAGCATTTCACTGATCGCAATCGTTGCCAACGCGTTAATTTTTGTACTTAGCTCCTACTGCAAATGAACCGTGACTCTGATACTAGACCCATTTTGTGGACCGATGAAGCAACACTAATTCGGGACAGATCAGCCATACCCACCATATCTAGGCAAGAGAAAACTTGCATCAAACCATATTAATCGTTGTTACCAAGTGTGATGGAGTGTAAATGTTTGGTCAGGTCCAAATAGGCAATTGTATAGTAGGTCCTTCTACCTCTGACAGGACGTTGACAATTTTTTTTTTTTTTCATCAGGTTTTACCTTCTCTCCTTGAAGATTTGAAATGTCATGTGGAACAAGCGTGAAGGGGCACCTGTTCATTGTGATGGTTTCACACAAGATATATCGATAATAAAGGTTCTAACAAATGCATACCCTATCAGCACAAGATGTGCTAGGCATGTGCCATTTAGGTATCCCAGCTACTTTTTAGGTACCCGACACTTGGTACATATGGCATTCATGTGCTAAGCATGTACTTCAGCTACCTAAAGTTTTACGTACTTGTTACACCTAATTGATATTTGCGACTATGTACCACAAAGTAGCATTTATATACCTGCCTGTTTCGCACTATGAATCATTTTTTGTCGTCACTTGGGACATATATCTTCCATGTTCTAGGTACGTCTTTTACGTACATACTTTTTCAGACACTTATGATACATAATTGGTATCTGCAGGGACGCACGAAGGATAGTCAGCTGTTTGCATTTGCGCAGTAACACATTTCTCGCGCTTTCTGCTCCACTTGCTGAATGCACCAGTTATGTACGTATAAGGTACGTTAACTGTTCTATTTATTTTTGAATATTGTTAGGTAGTATAATTTGTTGATGAGATGCGATGGTGAAATTTTATTTGAGACCATTGAAGACACTGTGAATGGACTTTTGCACCGTTGTTTCTCTGTTTTATTTTTACAGTGGCAACTTAAACTACTCTTGCACTCAGGTACGCAATTTCTATACCCATCTCAAACACCCCGAACCCCTTCCCTTACGTAAGCAGTACTCTTGGTGAAATTGATAATTTTGAGTACGTTCTTATTCTTTATCCCTAACTAGGTAAATAACTAACTGATCACAGGTATGAAAGATTCATCTTAATTTTTATTCATCAGTTATGCCATCTCTTTCTTCTAAATTCATCTCCCAAATTTGATGCATTCGTTGTTTCTTTTTTCTAAGCGATTGTGTACTAGAAGCAATAAATGCATCAAATGTGGAAGATGAATTTAAAAGAAAGAGATGACATAACTGATGAATAAAATTAAGATGAATCTTTCATACATGTGATCAGTTAATTATTTACCTAGTTAAAGATAAATAATAATGCCAGGCACATGTACAGCATGTACTAAACAGCCCAAACATATTCTGTGTACGTGACTGGAATGTACCTAAAGTGCTCTGAACGATATTCGCTTCTGCCAAGAATATACTAAGCAAGTTCCCCAAGTACATGTAAGGCATGTGCCTAGGGGAGAACATAGACTGTAACTATCACTTGCCATTCATGTGATTTCTCTCTCATAGGTACGTAAGGCACATTCCCATGTACCTGAGGAAACATGATAGGCATATGCCTGCTATGTAATTGTGCTGTTAGGGTAGGTCGTGGTGGTCCTATAGCATAACTGCCGCCGTAGCCAGAACAGTAAGTCATATGGGTTGAGAACACTTTTGGGAGGGAGGCTATCTTGAGTTCTTACATTTATATACAGGGTTCATTATGAAAGTAATGAGCATGATGCTACCCTGACTCAACAATCCACCGCAACGCGCGCTGCCGGCGTGGAAAAAGTAGTGGGTGGTCTGTCCTTCCAAACGCGCCCGGAGTCAGTCTGCTGCGAGCAGTGACAGAGTGTGGATGTCGATCCGCGTGAAGCACGTTTTTACAAATTGTAACACGGCGCGATGGAGGGTTCATCCATTTCGAGTTTGTGCTACCAGGACAACCTGTCAACGCAGGATTTTATCTAGAAGTGCTCAAGAGACTGAAACGCAGGGTCGTCCGCGTTCGAAGTGACATCAAAGACTCAATGACACTCCACCACTACAGTGCACCAAGTCACACCGCCTTCACCGTCGTCGACTTCCTGGCCCGGAGCAGAACCCCAGTGGACCCCCCTATAGTCCTGACCTGGCTCCTAATGACTTTTTTTTTTGTTTCCCCGTTTGAAGCGACACCTCAAAGGAAAACATTGGGACTCCGTGCAGAACACTCAAGCCCATGTTACAAGGTTTTTAAAAGCCATTCCAGCCGAGGACTTTAAAGATGCTTTCCAGGCGTGGAAAACACGTCTCCAGAAGAGTATCGATGCAGGAGCGTATTTTGAGGAATTTTAAAGATTTGTAACAATCGGAACAATAAAGGAGTTTTTCTAAAGCAATGCTCATTACTTTCATAATGAACCCTGTATATATATATATATATATATATATATATGTGTGTGTGTGTGTGTGTGTGTGTGTGGTGACGTGAGGCAACGAGCGACAAGGGATAAAGGGCGCCAAAACGCAATTAATTCTTTATTTGTGGCGACACGGATTGATCATGCGATGCAGTTGTCCTTGCTTTGTTTGACAGCAAACGTTATTCACAGGAGTTGATGTACACTTCTAAAAACAACAGAAAACATCTTTAAATTTCATTCAACATACATAATTTTCAAGCTCTTCAAATTTGAAATTTTGATATAATGGTGTCGTAGCACGTTACGTAATATCATGGGCTGCGATTAGGGGGGGCAAAGGGGGGCAGTTGCCCCCCCCACTTTTTTGAAGTAACCAATTAATGTATATAGTTTCATTTGGAAATGTAAGTTTTTTGTATGTATTACTGGTTCATAGAAAAAAATGGTGCCATATAACATTCGCCGTTGCGTGAGTACGTGATGGTTGTCCTCCCGTGGAGTTAAGAAAGCTGCAGAAATTGCGTTTTAATTGCCACGGAAAATAACCCAAAAATTAACCTATTGGAACACAAGAATTCCAGCATACTTTCACTTCTTACAAGGATTCAATATATTAATCAGCCGCTTTCAATTTTAAGATGTTCATGAGCAAGGAATCAAATCTCTTCTTACACCTTTGTTGTTTAAGAGTCAAAGGGCTAGTATCTACTTGCGTTGCTCTTGTCAATTTAGTTAATAAAATATGAAATACGATATACTGTATTTTAACCAAAAAAGATAGTATCCTATTAGTTATACAACCTTCCGTCAAGTCTTGCCCCCCCCCCACTTTTAACGTCCAATCGCCGCCACTGCGTAATATGATCAGATACTGATATATATATATATATATATATATATATATATATATATATATATATATATATATATATATATATATATATATATATATACAAGACTGTTTTATTATTTGTTAGCAACCTATTGACAAGCTGACTGCAGTGTTGCCACTAACACGGGAAAGAAAAATTGTGGTCTTGGGGCAAAGAACGACAATTTTTGAAATTGTTAGTATTAATATTGTAATAGGTAGGTATTCCGCAGTCACCAACTGCAGGGAGGCTCGACGTCCTAGACCATTAAATTTCCTACACGGCCAGGCCAAATATTCTCGTCATAGGTTTGGAGGATTCGACTCCGATATTTCTCTTTTGTGTGGTCAGTTTTGAGTCGATTTTAAGTTTAGCGTCTCTTTGAACAGCGAAGCTACATGAGACGTAGACCTTCAGTTTAACTTGGGATCCGAATCACATGAGCTCAACCGGGAATCGAATATGAAAACTAAATAAACAATTATACCCTGGCCGGCGAACAATGATTTCTGACAGCTCAGCTCGCGAGAAGAACTGAGAAGTGCGGTGTTGCCATGTGCTTCTCGCGCAAAGGGAGAATAGTCTGCTTTCTCGTTGAGGGTGAGTGAAAGTTTGGCAATGTGCGGTGGTTACCATGGAGACGGGACAAGTTCTGAGCCTAAGATTGGTTGACCTGCTGTCTTCTACTCGCTCGCCGTGGCTTTGTGCAAAGCTGTCAGAAATCATCGTTCACCGGCCATGGTATAGTAACAAGTGCCAATTGTAGACCTGTATTTATTATCATTTAAAAAATGTACTAAGACAGTCAAAAGACGTGGGACCCATCGAGCAGAAACTTTTGATGTACTAAGCTCATTCTTCAGAATATGATCTGCTTGCCCTGTGATATGCCCAGCCTGTCTGCTATCTGACGAGTTGACAATCGGCGATCTTTCATGATCGTATTAAATACCAGGCCAATGTTTACCGTGGTGGTAGCACGTGAAGGTCTCCCAGATCTCGGCTCATCTTCAACACTCTGCCTACCACGCTTGAATTCCTGCACCCATCTTTTGACGGTGGCATATGAAGGGGCAGATTCTCCTACGGTATTGACCATATCCTAGTGGATTTCAGACGCCGACATTCCTTTTAATTGCAGATACTTTATGACTGATTTGTATCCGATTTTTTCCATTTTCCCAACTTCTGCCACCTCACTCATTTCAAGAGCCTGTAAAAGACAAAATAAATTACTTAGAAACAAGAGCTTGATACACATTAATATGAAAAGTTGTACTATTCTAATACATATAATTATTCTATTCTAAATTCTCATTTTCTACGTTAGGCACAAAACTTTTCAGTCACTCCTCGTAAGTTCTTTCCAATGATGGTGATTTCGATAGGCAACGCAATAGAATTGTCTATACAATATTGTAGGCCAGACCTTCTTAAAATATGCCCAGCGAATCTTTTCCCAGCAGACTTCAAAATTGTGGCTTTATGAGGCCACACGTTGCATGTAAGAAAGTATCAAGCAAAATCTACAAGTAGTATGCGCGTTACCGTTTGTAGTATGTGTCACCAGTGGGGTACATTAAGGGAGTTTCAAAGTTTTAACCTCCCTTAAGGAAGATATTATACCAAATATTAATATTTACCCTATTAACATTAGCATACAAACACCTGAACTCATATGAACTTGGGAGCTTCAACACCCTCCTTTGACAACCTTTTGCATACGCCACTGCACGTCACCGTTAAAAGAAGACGAACACAATAAATACAATATGATAGTTACTAGCGTTTCTTTTTCTTTTTTTGCATAGAATATATTAATAAATAATTCCAGCAAGATAAAAGTTACACTACTATAATCAACGAATTTAAATTTTTTCTGTCCACATGGAAGAGAGTAGGACACTTTAATCAAATCAAAACTTCCGAACACAAAAATGTCAATAAAAATATTCCCTACGCGTATTTGTGTGTGTGTGACACAAACGAGTTGGCTTCCGGCGAAAATAATTTTGTTGATACACGATTTTAATTACGTCACTAATATACTTATTTAACTATGGAATATGATTAGCTATGCGTATCGCATTATTGTACTATGCGTATTATATACATGCACGATAACACAGAATGTTACTAAACTAAAATTACTCTTCCATAATTCGTCTTTGATTTGAATGAAACTCAATAAAGATCTCCAGTTTTGACAGTATTTTACATTTTCTTTTTTAATATGCTAAATAAAAATTCAAATTTTCTAAATTACAAATTTGATAAATGTTTCGAGCTTTATTTAGTCCATTAAGCCAAGCTTTTTGAAAGATCACATTTTCTATAATCTTTAAAAGTCTGTGAATTAATAATCTTGTATCCTGTAGTGGTAGTAAACTATGTAAAACATGCAGCTTTTATATACAGCTTATTACTAAAATGACAAATGTTTTTAAAAAGTTCTTTCTTTCTTTCTTTTGTAACCCTCTCCGCTGTGTGTGCTTTTAGTGTATGTGGTTCAGGTTCGATTTCCGCGGTGCGAGAGCAACATCATTTCATTTCGCAATCATGTACTTTCATTTAGTGTGACCACCGTTGGTACTTTCATACTAGATCTAGTACCTTTTATATTATTTTAGTGTTCTAATACGTTCACCACCATTTTAGTGTTCTAGTACGTTCACCAACAAAACTAGTACTTTCTCCTCCTCTTCTTTTCTCATAAATACATTTGGGAGAGAACAAGGAATCTCATGAAAATTTAGCAATGTACGAAAATTTCACTGTTCCTGATAACTTATTCCTTCCTTTTTTTTTTTTTTTTTTCAAAACTTATATTTACAAGAGCGGAAGTGGGACATAGGTGCCGTCCGGTCGCCGCCTCCAACGAGAAGGAATTCTGCCAGTGGTTAGTTGTTCCTCACTTGACAATTCATAGGGCTCCAGAAACGAAATGATAGACCGAGTGCTTCCTTACGAATCGCAGCAAATGCTTTTCGGGGTGGGGTGGAGGAAGAAAATGAATCACGTAGCACTATTGACAATTTTGAAAGGCGAGATGTGGCCGGCAAGAACAATACAAAGCAACGGCACGGAGGATACCATCTGTCGAATTGTGACTGTAAAAATAGAAACTTGTGGGTTCTTTCAAGGATGGGGTGTTCACTCCCCAGACCCACAGGCGAGGAGCTGTCAGAAACCTTCTAATAATATTAATATTGTAAAATGTCATAAACAGGGTGAAACGAGAGCAGATAAAATTTTAGTACTTTTTTTCCCCGAGATCTAATCTTTTTTCTGCATAGGTTAGTACGAAATATTTCTGCTGGATGGTCACACTGTTTTCATTTATCATCGCGTTTCCTTGGCTTAAAGGGCATATACGTGCGACGTTAAACTAAACAAAAATTTCTTTCTCTTGTAATGAGTTTCCTATTCTCTAAAAAAAACCAGCAGTAGTCGCCCATTATGAGAGTTCATAGTTTTCTTTCACATAGCTTTCTGTTCTATTCGTATCTTAATTAAATCGAGTTTGTTAATAATTAAGATATATTTATGTAATGCTTCTATCTTTGTGTCAACAGTAATTTTTGGCATCGTATCTTCTCAGATAAGTGACGTATGGGACCCAGAATCCAATATAGATTTAACTAATTCTTGTATTAATACTGGCAAAGGACAAAATCTTGGTTATTAATTATAAGGAAGATTTTACTACTACTATTTTTGGTGTCTGTGAACGTGCCACCTACATTCACAAATTTTAACGTTAGATGTTTAAATGGCGTTTCTTCAACCAACAATTATCCACATAATGAAAAAAATGACAACAGAAAAGACAGGAGTTTGTTTCCTAATATAGACAAGATCGGTATTATTGTTGCTGATTTACAAGATCCTACGACACGTGTTGATTTTGATGGATGTTTGAGGGTACAAATACAATTTCTGGAGACAGATTTTAGGATCATGGTCACGTCATCTACTCTTTTGATTATTATATTCTTTTTATTGTCGAAGTTTCCACAATGTTTTCTTATTTTGCTTGTTTTTGTTATCATAAGAGGTATTTCCAATTGTGGTTTCGTCAAGCTTGCGACGTTAGATTTTCAACCTGCTGTAATTGTTCAATTTTCATTGTTTCAACGATGCTGACTGCTATTTTATACTGTTTCTTGCTTTACTTTTGATATGTTTATCTTGCTGACTTGTGCTTTGCCTATGTATCATCAATCTAATCGGAATCTTGAAAATTGAGTGGTTGATTTGTTTCTGAACTTTGGAATTACAATTTCCAAAATTGCAAATTGCGTTTCTTTATTTATGTTGCTTCAGTTTTTTTTCCGTAACTTTTACCAAATCCAAAAGTAATTTTTCAACATTTAAACAATTATGTTCCTAACCATTCTTTATATATATATATATATATATATATATATATATATATATATATATATAAAGGCCGTAACGCAAAAAAGTAAAGCGTGATAACCTCCTCTGTTCAAGTGTCATTAAAACGTTTAATTAATAATAATATATTGTAAACGTTAGTCACTGACTGTCGCTGAATGCATTTCCTTAATTGATCTTGTATATCCAAGTAAAGAGTGGATTTTCAAATTCTAATAATAGAAACACTTAATTGATCATATGATAACTTGTTAGAAATCTACGCTCAAAAAATGTCTTAAGCCATTTCTGAATCTCTCTCTTAAAAGTTAAAGGTAACGTATCTTTCTTATCATTCCAAGAATTGATATTGTTGATACTGTCATATTAAACCAGAAAATTTCTAATCGTCCTCTGTTCTAACATCATAGCGAGGAAGTGGATTTGTTTCTCCAGATATTTGCACTTCAATGTCTCCTCATGTCAGAAATTATTTGACCTTCAGCTGTCTGATTTTGCGCCATGTAGTATTTGAGGTTATGACTATGTTCCAACATGTGCTGTACGAATGTGAAATGTGCGTTTGTATAAGGAGGTGTTTCTTATGTTTAAAACTTAGATTTTTAATGTCGTCCAATAATTGACCTATTTCATCCACTGGCATGAAGAGTACTCTAATAAAACTTAAATGTTTGGCATGTCAAAGAATCGAACCATGCATTTTTATATAGCCTAATACAATAACTGTATATCAAACATTCCGTGGTAAGAATTAGAAACACCAGCAAAAAACTATAAAAGTTTAGAAGAAAAATAAAATGTGGCTAATTATTCATTAATTCTAAAGATTCTGTAACTCAAAATCGAACCCAGAAACATATAGCTTCATTAAGCTACCTATCACCAATTCTTTAACATTCAAAATAATTTATTATGCTATAGTATATTCCTTGTATAATTAGTGCTTCCATTTATTATTATTGTATTGGACTATTATGTGGACAGTGGACTGCTGATTATGACAAGTAATAATTTTTCTTACTTTGTTTCAACAGGGAGAGAAATTAAAGTATGGAAATGTAATATATATATATATATATATATATATATATATATATATATATATATATATATATATATATATATATAAACAGAAATTATTGTAAATTATGAATAGTTAAATTTTGTATTTTGTTCATTTATGTAAATAATTTAAGGCTGACTTAAGTACAACATTTCAAATGTCTGAATTAAATGCATTAAATACCGGTTGTTTCCGAAACCTAGTTCGGATTACTTTTTATAAAAAGGCCTTGTGTCTATCTTAAACATAAATTAAACATAACTTTCTTACAAGGCTGTCTGTATTCTTTATTATAAATTAACGAGAAATGTTACAGTTTCGGAAGTATATCACTTCCTTCTTCAGACTACTATTTCAACTGAAATCATAGATAACATAACATAATTTGTTATCTCTACCAATCAAGAATCATCTTTTTCATTAAAATTCAAAATATATGCCCATTGTTGTGACAATTTTAAACTCTTAACAGAAATCATACATTGTTACCTAATCTTTATATTTCTTTTAATATATATTAACTAAATTAAATACTAATTAACTATCTAAATATACAAATTTTCTACCTAATATTGAATACTAAATTTTCTACCTGAATATTCATTACTAATTAACTACGTGAATATTGAAAAATATATAAATAAAATTTAACCCTATATTGTCCTTATATTCTACTTTTCTTCTTTCTTCTTTCTTCTCTTTTCAAAATGTCCTCCCATTCTTCATTAATACTCAAACCACTATTCAAGTTCATAGCTTTAACGTACATTTCTTTTATCCTCTTCGCTTCTTTCCACTTCCTAACCAGTTGTCTCCCTTCATATTCTAATATTTTCGCTCCTTCCCAGTTTACTTCATGGCCTGTTTCCTCTACGTGCTTGTAAAAGGCATTCGTGTCTCTCTTCAATCTTACATCATCTTTATGCTGTTTTAAACGTTCTTTCATTCTCTTCTTGGTTTCTCCTATATACACCTTATAACACATCCCACACGGTACTTCATATATCACTCCTTTCTTACATAATTCCGCTGACTTTCTCATCTTCTTTTTCTTGATGATATCTATTATCTTCATTCCTCCTTGCCTGTACGTCTTAATACCTTCTCTCTTAAGAATTCTTCTTATTTTCTCTGATATCACCCCTGCACTTTCAATACCATGCCATCTTTTTTTCTTGTCCTCTTCTTTCTCTTCTTCTTTCTCACTTTTTCCGAAACTGTAACATTTCTCGTTAATTTATAATAAAGAATACAGACAGCCTTGTAAGAAAGTTATGTTTAATTTATGTTCCGGATTACTGAGACACGTTCTGAGAACATCTAATGGAATTCCAACTTCTTTATCACTCAATTATCAGATTTTATACTCTCTTCAATTCATTTTGCTTTTATGTCTTGCAATATTCTGTGAGAAACCAGTTTCAGATTTGGATAGAAAAGGAACCGACAATCAGGGGTTCGATTTTCAGTTGACACTAGCATTTAGAATTCTTCACAGAATAACAATAGTTCCGTATTTAACCCGTATGCACAGTACTAAATTTGAAACAGTATGAAAAAAATTAAAACAGCTAAGCGTTTTTAAACGCCGAAGTTCTACAAAAAAGAACAAATAAAATATTTATTTTTAAAATATTTTTTCTTGACATTCTACAAATGATAATTTAATTTTCAAAGCGTAACAAAATCAGAACAAAAAGTGATCTAGCAACTTATTTATTTAAAATTACAAAACTTAAGACTTCAACATCTATAAAAACAAATTCGTTCCTGTAGTTTGCCAAATCTATCCAAGAAAAGTATACTCTCATTTGTTCGCAAAGAGAAAAAATCTTACATAAGTACAATTTCAAATCGAAGTTTAAAAATAAACTTAACAATACTAAATGATATTACATTAACTTGTAAGATGTTAGCACCCTCCTGGTCCAGTAACAGGTTGACGTTTTGTAAATTCTTTTCAACAACAACAATAAAACAATTGCTATTAATTTTTCTGTAACATATATATAAGAAAATTTCCCACGTCAATAACAGTGATGTTCAATACATCAACTTTTCTATAGTATGTACATCTTAACATACAGTATTTAATCACTATCACAGGTCTCATTTTGCGCCATTAAAATTAGTTAAATGAATAAATGTTTGTATTTTAAATATTGCCACATAACTTAATACAATGATAACTTGTGCAAATTAACTATTTATACTAAAGTATAACGTACATTTACATCTAGCTCGTATATATGCATATATATATATATTCTACCTTTAACCCATAATTACGCTTCATCTTTTCATTACACAATTCTATGCCCACTCTTTTGCTCACCTCCATTAACGTGTACTAATCACACTTTTAAGGACTGTAAAATCTTCTCTACTGCACAAGTAGGAGCTTTTACGGAATATGTATGTCCGACTTTTAACTTGAATGCCATGTGCAAACCAATGACATTCCTTATAAAGATTTTCACAACATATTCAGACTCCTGTTAGGTTGGCAGGATAAACCTCATCTTCACTGGGAACTTATCTTCAGTAACTGGACTTGGTTCGAATCCTCCTAGTTATTAGAAACTTTGTTTTGTGATACATCAAGAAGCTCTTCTGTTTGTAGCCACGTAAGATGTCTTTTATTATAACATATTCAGACTCCATTGACTTCCCCATACAGTATATTCACCACGCTTGCGGAATTAGTACAATTCTTGGTACCAACGAAACTGCGGTCATGCTGCAACGAACTTATATAATTTCCTACTTAAAGATCTATCTTGAATCGGTGACCATCAAGTCGATTAGGATAACGATTACTGGCTATCTGAAGTTTAGAATTGGTCGAGGCCAATGCTAGCCTGTAAAATTAAGCTCTTCCAGATTGGTTAATAGCGGAGTTCTTGTTCCAGATTGTGATTTTGCCGCTTGGGTTAAAATTCAGAATTTGCACGAACTTTTGCTAATCAGTTTTAACAAGAACTTTGGTTTGTTACTAAAATTCCGCGGGTGCCAGCCTAAGAAAACAGCACACTGCCGTCCCGCTACACATCGTATTTTATCATCAGTATTGTGTAAAGACCTTCAAGTCTCTATTGAGGGGTAAGTCTGTAATCATCTCCCACCTGTATCGTAGTTAACAGCACGACGAGTAAGATCAGTTCGGCTGAAAGATGGAAAAACTTCTTTGCAAATATTAGTTTACTCATACCCTGTACGTTTCATATCCACAAAATACATTAAAAGTGGACTTAACTCTATTCTACACTAATTTGCTTAAATAAATAAGAAATCATATTTTTATAGTGATTTTTCATGGCTTAACACTATTTACATCTTCACCAATTTTGGTTACAGGTACATTACATTTCGTTACCTTACCACAGATAAACATACTTATATATTTTGTAGTCAGACTACGAAGATCGGTATGCTTTGGACCCCCATTAAACCGGAAGTTAATGGCTCATATAGCCTTGATGTTAAGAAAAGAATTATACGTACAAAAATAAACACGTACCGATCTGTCACCTATCAACTCTGTTACACTATTATATAGTTATGTTCTGTCATACTTCATATACCTCTGTCCACCTGAAATAAAACGCTTCTCAAAGCAAATTCTAAGTTACACTTCATTTCTTTTTCTTTTCTTTTCTTTTTTTTTTTTTCATTATTATTATTTTATCAAAGCATACTTCACCTTTTGAAATATTTATACAAAAGTAACTGGTTGTTTGCATTTACTAATAAATAAAAAGAATGCAAATGAAAGATTCTCTTCGCAACACGAACCAGTTTTCGTAATATACAGTTATCTATTCTGTCGAGTCCTAGGAGAACATAGAATTATGCAACATATCAATTTCGGCTTCTCTTGCACTTGAACGTAATTTTTCTTTACGGTACATTTCATAATCATCATCATCTGTAGGAAGTTCATGACGGCATAAAGGACATGAATTGGTCTGAAAAAAAAAAAATAAAGAAATGGAATCACTGACTACTTAAAGAATGTAGTACAGCATGTCAAAAAGTGTTATATGATGCAAATACGAAGTCTCACCTTGTATCACATTGTAGTTGAGGAAAGTTATTTCAATTTTTACTCACAAGAAGGTAACAAATTAAAACAGTGATAAGCCTAGTTCGTAGCAAATGTTTGAGAAGTTCTTTTTTCATTTTTAATCTCAAACTGTTTTTAGAAGTACGCAGAAACCTTTCCAGGTGTATCCAGTTTAGAAATATTTACAAGCCATCGAAAAAGGTGTTAGCACACACTAAAACTGCCTGATTGAAGTTTAACTACATCGTGCTACAAGGTATAACTGTTCATATTTGAATAATTCTTTATGTATCCTATAGCATCTTAAGCAATTAAATACTATATGACCCACATACTAGTTTTTGTGTTGTAAATAATATCCGGAAATGCAGGATGAATCTCTACTTTTTTCTTTTTTTTTTAATTAAAACACAAAATGAGGACGCAAAACTAATAAGTAACTGAATGAATAGCATGCATGCCTTGATTTGGACTTTAGTTACTGGTAGAACTATATTGGCGCCCACGGACCACAGAGCACTGTTCTGCAGGCCAAAATAAAACGAAAATGTTATATGATGGTATGTCCTCCGGGGACTTCTTCAGCTGCTATGGGGAATCAAAATTTCACGAAGTCGCAACGTCGCACATTATCTTGGAGCCATTAGAATTAATCTATGAACACAACAAGCAGTTGAATCCATTGCTACACTAATAGATGATGCTAGTGTCAATCAATATTGATTTTAGCTACCATCTGGAAAGAATCGATATAACTATTTGATAGATTGGTAGATCTATGGTTCTTTATTTGCGACGTTGCCACATAGTGCAAATTGTGTCTCCAGACGAGGAATCGAAAGGTATCTATCTCTCTCTCTCTCTCTCTCTCTCTATATATATATATATATATATATATATATATATATATTGCTTTTTTGACTTGTAGAATAATATTCTGTGGTCCGTGGGCGCCATTTTTAGAACACCCGATATAAGGTGTTAATGTACATCGTTGACAACGTTTGGGAGATGAATCTACTTACAGAAACAAGAAACAAGTGCCAGTTAACATTTCCTCGGAATCGCTTACTTTCAGTCACAGGCTGCCGACAGGCTCAGTCACGGGAAAATAAAATTTGCGGGTGAATATCTCCGAAACTACTAGCCACTGAGGTAAGGCAGCGTGTTACCGTTTTAGACTTGTAATCTGCTCTATCAAAAAACTGCATGATTCAGAATCTTTTAGTGGAGGAACAAAGGATTCCTCACAGGAAATGAGGGATTCTCGAATATTCCCTTAGAACAGGTGGCTTCTATTGACTTATGGAACAACGTCCCAACAATTAACAAAAATTCGTCAGAACATCGATATCTTGATCAGAACCAAGATTGTGAAGGATTTTAGGTCTTGTGCGTGGTTGTGTAACTAAAGGGAAGAGTTATTGTAGTTGATAAAATAAAATTAAACAGAAGCTTCAGTTGAACGTCTCACGATCATATCCTATGGGCTAAAAATTAGCCAAAGACTATATGCATGAAAATGGGAGTATTCCCTCAAAAGAACACGGACACGATATTTTCCCCACACACATTAATTTGACCTGAGATTGAAAGTCAGACTCCTTATACTAGAGGTAAACGTTCTACAAATGACTCACCATGCACGCCTTCTTCCCCTTCTTCTTAGTGGGAAAAGGTGTTGGCAATGCATGAGAACTGATGACACATGAAAGCACTAAAACTATGTAATAAGAAGTTTAAAGGGAGTATTAAGGAAGTAGACATCTTGAAAAGCGTGGGTAGATGAACTTTCCAGACTGATAATGACAAAGAGGACAATATTGCAAAATTTCGGTGATAGGCAGCTCACAAAGGAACACAACATGGACGCTCAATCCTCTCGACCACCTGGTGAAAGATTACGCCCAGATTACCAGGGATTTCCTCTTGTTACGTCCTTGACTTATATTTTAAAGTAATATTCTTTAGGCTAATAGAGCGGATGATTAAAGAATTATTAAACGAGTTGATGGAACGAGAATGTGGTAGGAAATGAAAGAACTCCGAGAAAAAAAAAACACCAGTACCCGCCTAGAAATATTCAATGGTTAACAATATGTAGTATGGGGATGCGGGTAAATCAAATTTGTAAAGCACTAGCATTATGAATTTACTAACATTAACCAATGAGGAAGGCGATGCTTGCAATCTTCGTATCCTTTTGAGATTGTGGATAACGCAATAAGGAATAAGGGAAAGACTGATGCTCGCATTTATTATTATCAATGTACGGAAGATACATAGGTCAGTGAATTCACTAGGGACGCTTTTCAGTGTAAGTTGATGGTACTGGTAGCAAAACACATGGAGTTTTCCATTCGAAGGTCATGCTTTTACAAATAATAAAAAATGTTTTTTGGTATGGTGAAAATACCGTCGAAACACATTAACATGGTGTAGTGGGCACTTTTTAGCAAGTTCGTGAGAAAAGTAAAAGGATAGTTGGCCAGTGAATCCTTCTTAATTATGTCAGTATCGCACATCTCAGAACCTCCTATTACAAAATACGACAATCGACGGTTATCAGGATGACACACTCTCTAAGTTTGCGGAGAGGTACGAATAATAGATGGGAAGCAAAGCGCTCGTACAGTGAACGGTTCCTGAGTCAAAGGTTACCATCAGCCGTGTTTTTTTTTTTTTTTAATGTTCCCGCGAAGCGTAGTCGTCAACGCTCTCGCCTTCGGTGCGAGCCATCCCGGGTTCGATTCTTGGTGAGGACACTCAGTCGAAAACGTGTAACAGCTTTCTTACGCCAGCCATTCTGAGTACGGCTTTCCTGAGTTTTCCTCATTCCCACCAGGAAACACCGGTATGGTACCTAATATAATGATCCTAGACTGCTTTTTCTCTTCCCCATTCCCTTCTTCCTCTCAATGTTATTTCTCATACGTGACGGGCTAACATGACTATAGTTGACGAAAGCCTACAAAATCTAATTCCTAATTAACTTTTCTCACTTTGATGTTTGTCTCCGGAGTCAAGATCTCTTTTATCACTTCGACTAGAACATGGGTGTCCTGGTACGGTGTACATACTTGTTACTATAGCGACACGTCCTGACTAGTATAGGTGCTATCGGCCGGGCGCCAAACACTTACATTTCAATGTTTGGTGCCTCCTAATAAGGAAGAGGTGCACCCATTTTAGTTATATACAGTCCAGCGTCAGGCATATTGGCAAAGGTTTCTATAGCTAATTGTTGCTGTATCGGAATTCCAACTCTGGTTTTCTCGGGGCCACGGTGGCTCAGTGGTAGAGTTCACCTCTGGTGCGTTGATTTTCTCGTGGTTCTCCCGTTTCCTCCCACTTTATTCATTCCACCATTGCATTCATTTCTCATCATCACCGTCTCCTTTAGCCTAGCTGGCATAACCGTTGACCGTAAAACTGAAAGATTTCATTTCATTTCTGGTTTTCTGGATCGAAGAGGAAAATATTTGAGGACAGATAAGTTCAACAGACGCATCTGTGGATGCTGAAAATGTTACTCTTGCAACATCATCAGGACACGTTTTCATTAAATGTATGGTGTGGTATAGATTACGATTAGAATTACGATTTTACGTGACGTCTTGCCGGAGCTTCTACAATCAGCAATTAGGCAACGAGTGGAGTTCCAACATGACAACGCACATGCCTATTTTGACATGGACGTCAGAAACCTCCTAAATCAAATATTCGCTGTGTGTTGGATTGGCAGGAGTGACTGTACCTTGGCTACTACGGTTGCCTGACACAACTCAGTTCGATTTATTTCTGTGGGGCGTGGTGAAACATCTAGTATGCGAAATACATATCGCAACACGTGAGGCCCTCATTCCGATGTCACTGCAGCTGCCGCGGTGGTCTCAGAAATGTCAATCGTATATGTCTGTATCAGACATAAGATTCGTCGATGGCACCGATATAATGAGATCAATGGCGGACAGTTTCACTACAATCTCTGAGGCATTCTCCATTTTTAATCAATCATACAAATGCGCAACTGTACATCATTAAGAGGCTTATACAGAATGGAGTCCAAATCGGTCAAACGGCGGTGACGGGGACTCACTTTACACGTTTAGTCTTGGGATATATGACTGATTTGATTTTGAGTTTTTAGCGTCCCTTTCAGCAGCGAGGGTAAATGAGACGTCGACATATAGTTTAGCGTGGAATCCGACCCACATGAAGCCCTACCAGAAATCGACCACCCTTTTTGAGATATCTGCCTCCTAACACACACTCTTCTCGACTTACATAATCAGTTTTGGTGCTTTCATATGTCACCATTTTTCACGTGTTGTCAACATCTTTTCCGGTATGGAGGGGGAAGAAGGGGGAGCACAGTGAGTCACTCGCAGGATATTTACATCTAGGGTCCAACTTTTAATCTAAGGTCAAATGAGTTTGAGGTGGAAGAATATATATATATATATTTTTGAAGAGAAATCCCTCATTTTCTCTCGCATTATCTTTGGGCTATTATTTTTAATATCTTATATCTGTTTTCTTTAGTCCACAGGGTATGATCGTGAGACATCAAACTAAAGATTTTATTTTAACGGAATATCCAGCAATTCCTTACTTTCTGTGGGGTAATCTTTTGCACTACCACTAAAAGATTCTGAATTATGCATTTTTGGATACAGCAAAAAATCTAATACAATAACACACCGCCTCAGCTCAATGGCTAGTAGTTTTGGAGATATTCACCCCAAAGTTCAATTTTCCATGCTTTCAGCAGCCTCTTAACTCTGAAACTAAACGATTCTGAGGAAATGTTTACTGGCTTTTTTCTACGAGTATATTCACCTCCCAGTTGTTAACTTTGCACATTGATCCCATGTATATATATGTGTGTTATGTATTTTATGTCCCATGATTATGCTTTGAGGCTAAGGGAGACGGTGATGGTGATAACGAATTAAATGATGGAATGAAGAACGTGGATAAACCCTAACAAAACCCACCAACGGTGTTTGTTCACCACAAAGCTCACTTGCTGCAAGCAGTGATCGATCCACGGACCCCATGCATCACTCTCCACTGAACCACCACGTGCAGGCCAGAAGTATCGGTATTGACTCAACATCCTGAGATAAATTGTAAGCTAAGTTGAAATAAAGTGTGACAGACTATGGGAGAAGCATGCTGGATTTAATAGTTTGAATGATCGTAACTCTAACGAGCAACATCGATACAGCCCGTGTCCTTAAGGACTATAAAGACTTATCATACTTATTATAAAATATATATATACTTATTATAAAATAAATGAGACCTTCAACATGTCATGATTATGTTTAATACGTTAAACAAAACGGATAACAGTTAAAGTGAACGACGAAAGAATTAATTGGAATGGATATAGAGTATCGCAAAATGTAATTTATCTCTAAATAAATTGGACGGAGAGTTTAACAAACAAAAATGTTTTAAAACGCGTAGGAAAGAAGATGACTTTTAAAAAGCATTCTTTGTAGGAGGGTCAATTGGATTGGGCAAAACTTATGAAGAAATTGCCTTTTTTATAACGTCATAGAGAGACAGATGGAAGAAACGCAAGGAGTAACAAGAACAACTGATTGAAAAATAAAGCAAAATATTGGGAGTTAAAAGAGAAAACAACATCGAGAAGCGTAGAAGAAACATTTCCAAGCCCTATCCTAAAAAGAAATAAAAAGTTCTATTAGTTCGTGGACCTTAATAATAATCATTGGTGAGGCACTAGAAGCATGGTACTACTATTTTTTCTAATCATTACACGCCAGTTAAAGGCTGAAACATTTATAAATTCAGTTATAGTATTCAAAAATTATGTAACAGTATATTTACTTGAAATCATGTATTTTCTATTTATTTAAATTTATTGTAAAAATTATAGCCTTATTATATCTATTTAAAAGGAGACACTACTGCTTTTTAAAATAATAATAATAATAATAATAATAATAATAATAATAATAATAATAATAATAATAATAATAATAAATTCTGTGACCTTGAGGACGTAAGAAGTGGATAAGTTTTCTCAGGTCCACGAGTATTGAAAAGTGCCGTTAGAGGTACGGTAAGGGAAGGGTTTCGCAGCACGTTCGCTTGAGTACACGAAGTGCACCATAAACCCTCTGAACCCGATAATCATCGAATGCATAGACATAACGTTTTGTTATAAGTGTTACACATAAATACGACATATGATGTACCTTGTTTCATTATAAGTGTGTATTAACTCAAACATCTCGTGCTTAATAAGAAAGTATTGAAATAAAACAAGCTACTTTATTCGAGACAAATACTCTCATAGAAATAAACTGAAACCAAATAATTTTGAATACTAATTTAAGTGAACTGCAGTGTCTGTGATCAAGTTCATTAACTAATGTCTGCATTAAATGGAAGTCGTGTTTAGTTGCTATGCGTTTTTAAATCATTCTAAGAAGTTTAAAACGACATTACTGTAAATAAAGAGCACATTAAAATAATAAAAATCTATTTAGAGGAAATTAAAATTTAGTGAAATCATTCTCTGACTTACTTGAAGTAATCTAAAACTAAATGACGTGACAAACATCTTGGCATTTGAAGGCGGCGCTACAAGTTCCCTTTAAATGCTGCTAGCAAATGAGAGGCCAGCGGTATTGCCACGTTTATTTTGTACACATCCACGTCTATCCTCTGCCACCTGATCGCGCTGTAGTTCGTTTGCTTAGCCATAGCCACACCCCTTAGCACTCGACAACATCGCGTCAGAGCTTGCGTTTTATTCGTTTAGCTGAAATGCCAAGATGTTTGTCACAGGCTTTAGTAAGTACTGATATTTAATCACTGAATTCCATAAAATTTTAGCTTGAAAATGTATAATAAGGAAAATAATTAATTCTTTATGAAACTAATTGAACATCAATTGTGTGAATAAAGGGATTCTTTATATATATTTTTTTCATGTGAGTGCTATTCTTAATTAGTTTTAATCTTCGCGGAGAAGGTGGCAGTTCGTCATTTTTAATGCATTTTTTAAAAATGTTTAATTTAATTACTAATAAATTACTTCCTTCAATTTCGCGAAAATTAGAATATTAATTGTGTATTAAAGGTATATGATTCTAACTTATAAAATTCTTATTAAATTTATAAGTTCTTGCTAGCTAAAGTGAATTATTTTACCAAAAACGCTAACAAAAGGCCATGTATTGTGTGTTCAACTATTCAAGTGACTTATTGGAGTGAAATATTCTGTTTATTTATGCTTAAGGATTGAAAAGTTTGCCATTATGTGAACCTACAAACCAATGTAAAAATTCCTTTACATGTCACGTACCGATGATGATGAAAAGGAGTCATCGAAACGTATACGATTGAATTAATAAAGTGTTCAAAGTTAGTATTTTATTATTCTTGCTAGCTGTATTATTAGAAGGAGGGTTATATTTAAATAAAATGAGTCATTTCATAGTGTGAAACTATGGTAGACTTCCAAACTATGCGAGCCCATTACTCGCTATCTCTTATTATTTTCGCTCTATGGGCGATTAATATTAAAAGCGGAAGTGCTAATTGATGTCTACCGCTTCCGACTGATTGAATACGGTTTAATAGGAACGTCAGCATCCAGGCCATTAGTCCCCGTCACGATCAACACGGACTGCTGTAAATAAAATTTAAAAAACGAATATTGCAAAAGATAAGAAACAAAAAAACTGCTAAAAAATTAGTAAAAGCCGAAAATAAGGGATAAAATAGTAAATGTATGAGCATAACAAACATATAACGATAACAATAAGCACATAATAACAAGCAAATAACAATACATAGAAATAATAGTAAAAATAGAGAAAATAAGTAACAATAACAATAAATGTTAATATCGTAACAAAGATTAACGTTGGGGGCGAACTTTACAACGTGTGCCGAGTATCGTCAATTCAGTATTCATCAGTTCGTCTTCCACCATGTCAGATTTCAAAGAAATTCCGGTAGCTTGCGAACAGGTATAGAGTTTGTTCTTTCCAGGGAAAGAACCGTATCATTAAGCCGGCCTATATGCTGGCTAAGTTTCAGACCGGCAACATAAGGTGAGCAACGAAGACCTGGAGTTCGCCGAAAACCAACACTAATAGAAACAGTTGAAGTTGTAGGGAATTTGCTAGTCGATGTGATTGGAGTCTGAATTTCTGGACTTTTGTTGGTACAAGATATGTTTGGGTGGAAACGCCAGACATTTGGGGTGCTACACATTTACGAGAAGTAGCTGCAACAGTAGCAAAGGGACAGAAAGCGAGGAACGGGTGCTTTGTTTTAAACGACGCTTAGCATCGGCAGGAGAGATCTTCCCAGCAACCATTAACTCTCAGATACGTTTCGCACGTTGAAACGCTGGTCAGTCTCGAGATCAAGCAGAAAATTCGCCCTTGCAGTTAATACAACATGACTTGGTCGCTGTACAGGGTTCTGTACCGTAACTAATCTGGTACAATTCCCACAAAGAGCAACACTCGCATCACACAACGCTGATGTGTCCGAAGTATTGTTATTTGAAGCAGCCCAGTGAACTGAAAATATAGACACGGACCTTAAGTCGTTAATAACCAGCCTTCACCTACTATGGAAATGTAGGTAAACTGAAAGTAAGAATCAATGACTAAGAAGCAAACGAGTTCACCTGACTCTCTTACTTTGGACACGAGCTACCTCTACAACATATTGATCAGCCAGTTCTGTTCTCAGAGCCATTTAGAAGGTCCTAACATATTACATCACGAGAGACGTTCAGTAGACGATAGGGTTCTACCAACACGTTTACTGGTACAGTGGAGGTTAATTTGAATGGCTTTGCTGTTTGCTTCTCGTCGACCGATTCCACGAATAAAGTACCATTCTGTAATTTCTTGATATCTTTAACCTGTCTCGCGTTATAAGTAATAACTTTAATAAGGAAAAGAAACAAGCCCTTAATAGCACTCGGACGGTTAGTTTTAGCATTGGCACTATCAGCAACTTTATCTTTAAAACATATCAGACTACAGGCGTCTCGATACTTGTCTCTTCCACACTATCTACAATTTGAGAGTTTGCCTCGCTCTCGCTTGTTTTGCGCTTTTTACGAGAGGGTGAGTCCGAACCCGATTTTAAAGTTTTAGTACCCGTAAGTGTTAAATATACGTTTACAAATAGAAAATGTGTTAACGTCGCAACTTCACAGCGAGTAGTTTGCAATGAGAACTTACGCTACTCTCCTGGCTATCCCATAAGCACGCCCTCACCGTAGAATCAGAGTGGAGCCGAAGCGGTCAATCAGAATAAAGATGAAAAACAATTATTTCCGTCGACAGAAACGGATCGCCCCGGGGAAAAATTTGGAATAAAAAGAAAGGATGAATTTGTCGAATTGTCAAAATGAGACCCTCAGCAGACCACAAAACAACAACATAATTTTTTTTTTTCGTTTTGAGCTTTTATTTATTTATTTATTTATTTATTATTATTATTATTATACTTTTCTATGTTTTGATATATTTATTACATTTTTTTATGTTTTCAAAGACTCGGACACTAGTCAACACAAACAATGGACGCACACAACAGCAGACCAGGATGGGTGCACGTTCACCCCAGATGGAAAAAGACGTCCACAGACAATCCACTTCCCAAGACTCCCACCAACACCCGCGAGTTCGGTAGCGGTATTCGCGACTGATATGGCACGCGAGAACATGGGGATGAGGAAATGCATGAGAAATTAAGCCACCCTCCCTGACGATGACGGTCCACTATACTTGCCGCGACCTTATCCTGATAGCCGAGATACGCAGCTTCAATTCAGGCGACTCCGCGCACATTACATAGTTCCTCCCGTTACACAAGTAAAACATTACTTAGGAGATCAATTCAAAGAGCTAATTGAGTTCAAGTATATATATATGTCAATACAGAAACAATATTTAAAATAAATGATACTACATTTATTAGTAAAGGGTTATGAAAATGACGTCACGACTCAGAATCGTAAAGAGAGAAGGAAAGAAAGGAGTGAAAAGCCGGTAGCTAAGATGCGAGTCTCTTGCAAGTGTTGCAAGATTATAAACTTGAAAAATCTTATAACAAAAGCAGAGGACCAGTAAAATTACTTAATTGGTCAATGTTAGAAACCGTCCACAATGGAGAGGAAATGGCTTAATATTTTTATATGATATATAAATTAAATAGAGTAACTACCCCGTAAGAAACTTCATTGCCTGCTGATAAATGAAACAAAAGAAATAACGGAACTCACATGTAACTTCGGCAATTTTTGTGCAGAGAGTAACACTGCTCTGCCAAATATCGTCTTCGCGCGTGCGTTAGAGTGGGTACGTGGGTGTACTGAAACTGAAACCATGAAGAGTGTTAAGCGCGAAGTTGAAAATATGAATGAATCCGAATTATCATCTTCTCAGTATTATCGCAAACACGAGGAAGGGAAACCTCTTTAAAGTCAAGCAAAGTAAATTGTCAACAATTTGTACGCTCGACTAAGAGAAAAATATGCAGACAAAACTATTGAAGAAATTGTTGATATGATTGTTGCCGGTTAGCTGTGGTTTACTCAGTGCCAATGTAGAGTTGCTGTGCTTTGAAAAAAAAATTGTATTTTTAATTTATTGTGTGGGAGGGTGGCTGCTCGTATGTTTCTGTTTATGATTGACCTTTTCCAGGTAGATATATGAGAATAACTTCATTTCTTATCCTTTCTTACCTTAATCAATTGAAATGAATAAGCAAAATAGTTTTCATGCTCTCGGGTTTTAATTGTGAGGATTGCAAATACATGTGCGAATTTCCAATACATTTATTACTATTGTCGTGTCTTCATGAATTATTAAAACAAATAGACCAAGAAACATATTTTTCGTAAGTGATAGGAAAAGGACGAGAAATCACCGCTCCGCGCATATCAGCTGAAACTCAGAACAGCGCCAGTTGAAACCCTGGCGATTGAGAGCCAAACCAAACCACACACACACACATACAAAGGCTTCCCTGTGAAAAGGTTCGCGCCGACATGTATTAATGCGCTTGTGATGCGGCTCTCAAGTTAACATTGCGTTTAGTATACATGGAGGACGCTTCCGATTGCAATAGAGAAATAAAATCAGAGGTGAAACATATTCTTGTGGTACTAGTGTTGTAGCCGGAAATCGTAAATTTTCACCACTTGATAAAGTTGAGATAAAACTCATTTCTAGGACGCTGAATCCGTGTGAAAAACCGCTTTTAGATCTCTATTACCATTTTTGCTCTAGAAAGGAAGTATTGAAACTGGAAATAGTGATAAATTTGAACCACTTATGGTAGACTGTTGCACTGCTGCAGATGGTGGTGGTATGTTTACTTGAGATGCTGCATCGGTTGAAAGAAAGAAAAAGAAAACTTATCTGTATCTGTTACTGTTTTTGCTCTATGGCGACCAGTGTTGAAACCAGAAAGGTTGAATTCTACCTCTTGCAGTTTGAAAAGAGGGTAATGGAAGAGATGAAACTCATTTTGAAACCGTAAATGGATTGCGAAAAACCGCTTCTCGCTATCTGTTACCGATTTTGTTCCATGGCGATAAATGCTGAAACCGGAAATTACTTTTGGTTTCAATACAGGGTTAACGAAAGATACGGAGCCCACTATTGGGACGCTGAATCGATTGCAAAGAACAGCTTCACGATATCTTTTATCGTTTCTGCCCTATGGAAATCAATACTGAAACCGGAATAATAAATCTGAACCACTTCGGGTTTTGGTAGTAGTGTGGGTAGTTATGATATGTTCTCTTCAGACATCGAATCGTTTCTCGATCTCTGTTACCGTTTTCGTTCTATGGCGATAAACACTGAAACCGTTGTTCTACAATTTCAGGTCTGGATAGGGGATCAATAGAGGAGATGGAACCTATTTGAATCAATTGTAAAACACACCGCATCTCGATATCTCCTACTGACTTTGCTCTGATACCTGTCGAGAAACGGACGGACATAGCAATTCTATAAGACTTCTGACACTTAGGTATACCCTAGGGTGAAAGTCTAATAAATTAATACTTCAATTAGTACGTAATTAGTAGTTAGCATTTCTGCCTAGCACGTCAAACATAGATTTGGCATATATTTGTCCTAAGGTTATAAGGTTTAAAACGAATAAATTTGTATTTTCTGTAATAAATATTGTATAAAACACACACAAAAATATGAATACAATTATTCCCTAGTAAATAATAATAAAAAAATAATAACTGCTTCTCTCAACTTGTGGAATATTAATTGCTGAAGTTTAATATTTGTTATTAATACTTAATTCTTAAAAAATACTAATACAAATTTTGTGAAATATTAGTCTTCATTATTTAAAGCGAGAAAACAAGTCATTTACAAATGAATACCTTTCAATTAGTTAGTTCATGAAGTTCGTGTTTAGTGTCCCTTTCAGTACCGAGGCTATATGAGACTTGGACTTACAGCTTAACGTGGGATCCCCTACCGGAACTCGAATCTGGCTAACTTTGACCGTTAGTTATTGCAACTGAGAGTCTTGATGCAACAGCTTTAATGTTTATATATTATTAACAGCTTAGAAAATTACTGAGAATTTTCTTACTAGACTCGGGCTCAATTACTAACGCAGCAGATAATTACAGTTAACAGAAATAACTATATCAAGCTATGGGGACACTAACAAATATTCAGTTCCACCTGGAACAAAAATAACGCTGAAAGAAGCTGAGTACAAAGTCAAATAGCACTGTCAAATCAATGTAAATTTACTCGTAAAGTTTCTAATATTTATCTCAACAATAAATGAAAACAACGCAGAATTCTTTAATCTACAATCACGTTTTCGAAAGGGTTAATTGTAATTGCATGATAATATCCTTAGGTTTTCCATATTTTCCAAGTGGCAGATACCTTTAATGTAGAGTGCAAACCCATTATTTTTGTTTCATAACTCATGTATTTGCCGATAAGACAACATATGATCAAATTTTCACTATTTTACAAAGTTTTTTTTTTTAATTACTTATAATTAAAAGAAAAAGTTTCACCTGAGTATCACAGGTAATTTTGGCGATAAATTTTCGAATACACGCATCACACATCAGAGAAAATGAGGAACTGGTTGACTAGGGGGTTCGCTGTATAAGATTGTACGGGACAGTACACATGTGCTCCTAAGCAAAGTACGAATGAATATACTACTAAAAAGACTTTTTAGTTTAACTTGTGTTCATTAAGCTACAAAGTAATACCGCAGGAATTATAAGCTATGATAGTATCCTACACAAAATTCAGAAAACTTACACAAAAGCTTCAATCTCCTTGTAACTTATATCTCACATTTTGAATAACTACATTTCTACGGAAACAAAACTATATTTATATCTATATCTATATCTATCTATCTATATATATATATATATATATATATATATATATATCCGGACCTTAAAGGTAGAGGGTACTAAGTCATTTTTATTAAATTTTCAGGAGAGACAGAAAACAGTGACGTACTTCTTTCTGCCTTTAAGTGCCTTCGGACTTATATTCAATTTTATTGTTGCTATTTGATAAAGTATTCATAATACAACTACAAGCTTTCTAAGAATAAGAGATATCAGAACACGCGTTTCAAATCTGGCAATAACTCATTTTCAGAAAAAAATGACTTACTCCCCTCTGCCTTTAAGGTCCGGATATATAAAGTTCATATTCTGATTCATTAATGTTCAATAATATTAACTGCCTACAGGAAATGTACAAAGATATACCTTTTCTAACCACGGAAGAATGCAAGCCGGATGAAAGGCATGATTGCACGGCAGAACTTTCACAGTCTCTTCATTTGAATAGAGTTTTAAACAAATAGGACACTTCTCTCCTGTAGATAAAAGAGATAAAAAAAATCAAAATTAACATTTACTTTACAACTATACAATACTTTAGGGTATGCAGTTTTACTTATTATTTTCATTCTTCACAATATTTTTTCTCCCTTGGGAACTGCTAGCTGACGTATACATGGGCTGAATTACATTATTACACATTCTCATTAATATCTCTATAAATTTCCACATGAGTGAGTATAATCATTATTGTTTACTATTGTACTATTGTACTACAAAACACGTTACAAAATTTTAAATATAAAATATCGATCATGGATTTCCATCAAATTAAATTTACTAAAGACTATTTTCGATATATCCCACATACATATCCGCAAAATACTATAATACGACAAAGATAAGCAATTTGCACATCTAGTAAGACACTAATTGAGAGGATCGGAACACCGCCTATCACCAAAGGAGGAACCACTAGCCGTCAGATGGACACATCACTGTTTAATCCCTCCCACCTTGAAATATAGTACAACTGTTTTCCAAAAATAAGCAAATAGTGAAAAAGTTACATAAATAATCATTCTTATGTATGTGTGTTTTAGTACATCGTTTCTTATTTATAGTGAATCTACTTTAATAATCTAGATCGCAAGCATAGTGATTCTGTTCTCTACCTATCTATATACAGGGTGGAAGGTAACTCCACCGAAAAACTTCAGGAGGTGATTCTTTATATGAAATGAAAGAAAAACGTTCTAATATAGGCCTACATAGGTCGAAGAACGTCTTCTTTCAGAATTATGAACCGCCAAATAGAAAAATTGTTTCAAAACGCCCTGACTTAGAAACTATAGGACCTATCCCAAGCGATTTAAGGAATAGTATGCGCTCTATCTAAATATCCATGTTTAGAATTCACCGATACTTGCGAAACGAACGCGCTATTAGTGCTTAAAGTAGTATCCCTGTACTTCAGCTTCCTCTTTTACAGTTCGTTTCGCCAATAACGGAAGATGGTAAAACATGGATATTTAGATAGAGCGCATACTAGTTCCTGTGTAATTCCTTAAACCGCTTGGGATAGGTCCTGTAGTTTCTAAGGTAGGGTGTTTCGAAACGTGATTTTTTGAATTTTCGGCAGTTCATAACTCTGAAAGGAGACGTTTTTCGACCCGTGTTTATTAGAACTTTTTTCTTTCATTTCATATAAGGAATCACCTGCCAAGTTTCTGCGTGGAGTTACCTTCCATCCTATATATATATATTCTTATTACGGTTAGTTCAATGCAAACGCCAATTTAAAAATAAATGTTTCAATAATGTAACTAATAAGTATATTACTTACCAGTATAACACAATCATACAATATATCAAAACAATCGACACAAATTATGTTTTTGTGACAATTTCACAAATTATGTATTATATCATTCATGTATATGAACTTACATAAAACTAACTTACAGTATATCTTGCCGTGATAAAGGTTTTGTATTGTCGGACGGTGTTGTGGCCTTACAAGGCCACCTGCTGTATTAAATTACTCGAGCTAGCTTGTGATGTTGCTTTACGCTTTAAAAGACTATAAACTATGTCACAATGAACACTAGGTTTTCTCATGTGGCTGCCTTGAACTGAATTCTTTTACATAACGTTAAATCATATTCGATTTAATTATTGACTACTAACTAACCATCCGTGGTCGGGTGGTTATTTCCAAACTGCTGATTACTACCAACAATGCTTTAGCGCAAAGGAAATAGTGCTGAGAACACAATCCCATGTTCATCTATGGTGAACACCCAAAGAAGTTTAGGCTGCGAACTACTTCTCCCTATCGTAAAACATGGAAACAGACGGGTGATGCTGTGTAAAGTACTCTTTACGTCCCATTGTAAGGTATTTTGATTACTTATAAATCACCTCATGTACGTCGGCTGTGGGACAAACATGGATACTAGTATCTCAGAGTATAGCTCTTGCTGGTCTATAGCAAGCAGCAACTAACCGCCTGTTTTGTTCGCTCAGTGATGAGTAGAATGCGACTGTCAACAAATTGCGGTTGACTCAATTTATTATTTAAGCGCAATGGAAGCGTTATAATACAATAAAAAAAATGCAATTTTAATCTAACACTATGGTGTATCCTTTTGGATTGAATATAAACTAGAACCCAACATACAAGAATGAATGTTGCGTTCAAAAGAATTAGAGCAATCAATGCTGCATACTGAGATAAGAGTTGCGCAGAAGATAGGTGAGTCGGCAAATCTAAATATACTATGGCTGAGTAGCCGGAAGTGTTGAACAAGATGTTAATATAATTTGGTATTTCTAGCCAAACGAACTGTGTGGTTTAACTAAAATAAAAAGTAAGCCACACGGAGGAGCAGAATTGGAAAAAAGTTTTTATTTTTTTTAAAAAAAGAAGAACAAAACGTGTTTAAAACATGAAAAAGGTGTTCAAAATGTTTTAAACATGTTTTAAAACACACACACACAAAACATGTTTTAAACATTTTGTACAGTTTACAACATGGTTTTAAACATATTTCAAAATCCTCCAATAACGAATTCATTAAGACTTTTTTGCTCTTGGAACCGATCTTTTCATTTATTTTATTCTAGTTAAGACTACACTGTGTTGGGTAGAGAATATTTCAGTATAGATTAGCAATTCTCAACTTATTTCATATCATGACCCCCTTTTATTACACTCTCTTGCCAGTGACTCTCGTAAGTACCTTCTTGGTTGCAATAAGCTTTTTAGGTAAATTTTAAAATTTACCTACTATAGAGATTTCACACAATCCATCAATATAAATGGCAAAACAAAAGTCCTCAATATCCTTGTGTATTGAGAACGGGTTGAGGGAGAATGATGAAACTTGGAAGTGGTCTGACACATCAGATGGAGCTATCAAGCATCATGGCGGACATCTTTGATTGGTATTCGAAATTTCAAATGCAAAGGGAGTCATGTTACATGTTTTAATGCTAGAATTTTACCAGATATACGGTTGTGTGGTTATTTTAGCCCTAAAGCAGGTCATTTCGGAGTTACCGCTTCTGAAAGTTTTCTAGTTATGCCTTTAGGGGCTAAGCTCGCGTTTCGTAGAGGCGGGTGAGATTTTTGTTGCAAAATTTGATTACTATTTCAGAACACTGGTGCTAATAAAATTATTTTAAAATAATAAATTTTCGAAAAGTAATCTTTGAAGCACACTTCGTGTTGTGCTAACTTTAGAATATTTTCTGCAAGCCTATGTAATTGGTTGTTTTTTGAGTCAATAATTTATTGAAGAAAGGTAAAATTCGGAGTGTTCAGAGCACAATGGATCGAAATCCATTTTCAATAAAGTTCAGTTTTGCTCAGCAAATGAATTCTATTTCAAAACGTAATATCTTCACAGTCAAGTGTCCAAAACAAATGTAACTAAAATTATGCGAAAGGGCGTGGGATAATTTCATAGGATAGTCGCTAGAAAGGGGCGTCAGTAGGACAAAATGGCAACCGTCCCCATTCCCACTCTGGATTTCAGATTTTGGGGGGAGTAAGGCAGTTTTAGAAATCTTTTGATAAGCAAAGTCCACCAGACCAAGCTTGAGGTCCTTACACCGAATAAATACGGAGAACATACAGATGATTAAAACTGGAAAGTTGCTTAGGCCCAATTTCCAGAATTTTAAGCAGGCCCGAAACTCGAAAGTAGAGCCTCCTTTGGAATCTTTGAGCCAAGAAAATATACAAGATAGCAATATAGGCTTTTAGCTCCTTGCGGCCAATAGAAATGGATTATAACTAATCAAAATCCGTATTTATTCGGTGTAAGGACTTCAAATTTTTTATGAAATTCGGGGTAAGGGGCGGATGACCTCTAAACGAACACCCCTCTCTAGTGGAAATTATATAAAATTCTAGAGTGCATCTTGTCATGTAGTTTCTCTTTCTTTCATCTCGGATTCGTGGTTAAGAAAATATGGAGTTTTCCGTCAGTGTATTCTTTTGGACACACCATGCATTTATTTAACGTAATTATGCATCTCTGACTATAGCATTCGGAGCTTGACTTGTTAATCATTCCCACGCTGCAGCGTACACAATATAATGTTAATATCTTAAATTTATGAGCAAGAAGAAAATTTGCCCTCCTCCCCCATTTCATCAACGCCCTTGTCTAGCGGTTGTCCTATGAAACTCTAGTCCACACCTTTCATGTGATTTTTGTTTAATTTATTTCGTACCCTGGCTACGAAGATATTACGTTTGCTGAGCAAAAGTGAACCTTTCTGAAAATGGACTTGGATCTCTGTGCTCTGAACGCCCCATATCTAAAAATATTTTATAAAAACTGAGTTAGAGCCAAATTTATCCTGCAACTCAAGTTTGTTCGAAGCGCATAAAATTAGTTCGTTTAGTTAAATTGATTACAGTCTTGCATCAGTAGCAGTGCTATATGAGACAATGCTTTTGTTTAAAATGGGATCCGAACCACTAATTTTGAAATTTTACGTTGATCGCAGTCAAAATCTATACAGCAAATTCCGACGGCCCGTGCCTCTACCCTCAAAACTTAATGTTAAAAGACTGAAAATTGCGCCCTGTAGCGTGTGCATACATACAGACAAACGAACAAACTGAGATCAAATTGTCCCAGACACTGACGTTCGGTATTGATATTGCAATAAGTATCACGTTTTAATGGTTACTTACGCGGACGACTGCCATACCTTGCGCTTCCTCGCCTGGTCCCTTCATACAAGCTATGCCAAGGTGTAAAGTTTTTAAGAAAAATTAGAACTGAGGTGAGGAAGAGGGACGCAATAAAATTTTCATAATATAATGAAAAAGATACACAATTAATTCTTACCTCAAGTTTTTATTTGCATCTCAACCACATTACTGACGTTAGAATCATCAGAAGCAATTTTCGGATCAACACTTTTACCATTTGTTTGGGTTTCCAGTTTTTTCATAATGATTCTGCATTCTTTGAACTAAACACCAACCATTTCTTTCTTACACGTTTTGCAATGAGCTCGTATGGTTGTTTTCTTATCTGGTGGAGTTTGAATTACTTTAATAAATTTGCTCTAAATGATTCCTTTTTCCTTCCCGTAAAACTCATGTTAAACGATTCCAAGTTGTACGGAGATTGAGAACCAACATATACTGTATTAACGAATGTCTGCGATATTTTAATTTCAGAATCGCAATTTAGCAAATAACCTTTAGTTTATTTTCTGAATATAACACAAACATTTGTTTTCATAATTATTTTATTTATCTTTAGTATCAGTTCTACAAGTAGTCCAACCTTCGACTACGACACTTTCACGTAAGTTAACTGAGAAGCATTTAAACAATATAATATACGTTAAAAATAAGGGGAAAAAAAGAGACAAAATAAATTGTAGATCACCACATCGACTTGCTGTAGCCATGAGAAATAAAAACATTCACATAGAAGAAAATAGTCATCTAAATGGGGAGAACTTTTGACAATTTTCTTTCTCTGGCAGATTGTTTTACAAAAATAAAATAAAATAAACATATGTTTAAAACAAGTCTTAGAAAATACACATGTTTAAAACAAAATGTTTAAAACGTATACAAAATGTGTTTTAAACAAAATCAATTGTTTAAAACAAGTTTTAATCATTTGTTTTAAACAAAACAATCCTGTGGAGGAGGAAGGGGTCATGGTTATATAATTGCTTCGTGGATTAACTGGAAGTTATATGGAAACTTCTCTTCCAATTTTCCACACGTTTGTCATAAAAGTGAATTGGTCGTGTGAATTGAAAAGTGACTGGGCGGATATCCTAGTCATCTTAAATATCTTCGAAGTATAAATGTAGTGTAATGTATTGGGACTAGTTGCAATATACAGGTAACAAATTATCTATTCTATATTTTCAAAGGCCTTTACGTTAAGCTTCAGTGAGAAAGAGAAGTCAATCACGTGACATTTTTCTACGCAGTATTTGTTTCATGGAATTTAATTATCTTCGAAATCAATCTGCAAATGGTGTCACCGTTCGCTATGTGCAGCAAATGCTTTACCACACACCTTGCACACTTAACTTTCATCTTCAATTGGAGCTGGAAAACTAGTATCATATACGAGAGCACTCGGATTAGTATAACATAATTGAAGAATCCTACTTCCGTGCACCATGCGAATGCTCCATGTGAATATCCGATGTGAGTTATGTGACTCATTCTAGTGCAATGCTTTATTTTGGTAAGTGAATAATTGAGATTCCACATCCCATTTATGCCGTCTTATCACCCATGAGGATGATAAGACGGCATATTAATCAACCTGCAATAATTTGTATATTCCCTATTTTCTCATATTTATAATGTGTCCTTTATGAGCCATTTCATGTGAAATCAACCAAATTTTCAGGGAAAAAAAACTCATCGTCTCAGAATTTGATGAAACTCGGTGTCATGTATGTCCCTATGACAGATGATCATGCACCAAATTTTAGCCCTGAACCCCCCGTAGTTTCAGAGTACAGGGTGGTAAAAAATAGTCAAATTTTACATTTCTTGTAGAACCTTGTTAGCTTCAATTGGTAATATCTCCCGTAAATATTGAGCTAGAGAGAAAAATAACATACCATTTTGAAGAGGAAAAAATAGAACACAAGATATATATATATATATATATATATATATATATATATATATATATATATATATATATATATATATATATATATATATTAGGAACGTTTATTTGAATAGAAAATATAATATTCCGGGAAAATTTTGGGTCAGTGATATCTCAAAGTGCCCACTTGACTTCCTTGAAATTGGGTACCAAGGTAGCCCCGGTTACGAAAGGTCAACTTGGGCCAAAAATGAGCCTGGAGTCTACAATGATTTTCGTGTGATCATGTCAGGAGAGGAACCTGCGGTGCCTAAGTGGCAACTTACCAATTTGAAAAATGAAATGAAATGAAATGAAATCTTTAAGTTTTACGTCCCACGGTTATGCCGGTTAGGCTAAAGGAGACGGTGATGATGAGAGATGAGTGAAATGGTGGAATGAAGAAAGTGGGAGGAAACGGGAGAACCCGAGAAAACCCACGAGCACGGTGTTTGTCCACCACAAAGTTCACTTGGTGGAGGCTGGGATCGAACCCGGGACCCCAAGCACCAGAGGTGAACGCTCTACCACTGAGCCACCGCGCCCAAAAAAAAAAATGAAATGAAAGCTTTGAGTTTTACGTCCCACAGTTATGCCGGTGAGGCTAAAGGAGACGGTGATGATGAGAGATGAGTGAAATGGTGGAATGAAGAAAGTGGGAGGAAACGGGAGAACCCCGAGAAAACCCACGAGCACGGTGTTTGTCCACCACAAAGTTCACTTGGCGGGGGCTGTGATCGAACCCGGGACCCCAAGCACCAGAGGTGAACGCTCTACCACTGAGCCACCGCGCCCCCAACTTACCAATTTGTCAGTACAAGTGAAGTAAGATGCAACTGACCTAGCAGTAATGTTTTTCTGGTGCAATCTGTAATTCAGTAATCCTCTAGGGATCTTTGGAACATTCCATTACCAATCGTAGTACATTGCATTGACCTAAATATAAAAGCAGAGGACACTGACACGGGCATTACAGTAAGCTCTTGGCTCTTGACTGGACAGGAAGTCTCTGCAAGTGTCTATATAGTATTCAAGCATAGCTAATGAGATCACAGTGACTATACAACAGATTTCCCAGTGTCAGTAGTGGATAGTCCCTGATCCAGGTGCAGCATTACCTGTAACTGTGTGCATTCAAAAGCTGCATTGCTGCTTAGGTGATGCGGACCAGCATTTTACTTTGAATATCCAGATATACCAGATGTACTCTCGCCGTCTGCTTTTGACATCATCTCTCTTGTTAATCCCATAACTGCAACTGGCCGTACATACACGCTCAGCAACAAAGAGACGGAAGAAACTAGTCGACTGCTGCAACACAAGCACCAATGACAACTGATCATTTCCAGTAGGTCAGTAATAGCTAAATATTTTTTACACCTTACTTCACCAGTATTGACAAATTGGCAAGTTGGCACATTGGCACCCCAGGTGTCTCTTCCGACATGGTTACACGAAAATCATTGTAGACTCCAGGTCCGTTCTGGCCCAAGTTGACATTTGGCACACTTATGTCGGACATATGGGGTTACCTTGGTACCCAGTTTCAAGGAAATCAAATGGGCACTTTCTGAGATACCACTGATCCAAACCTTTCCCGAGATTTCCCGAATAATGATACTTGATTTTTAAATAAATGTTTCTGCCATATCATGTAGCCTATTCTTTCCTCTTCAAAATGCTCTATTGTTTTTCTCTCTAGATCAATATTTACGGGAGATATGACCAATTAAAACTAACAAAATTCTACAAAACACATCATATTTGTCAATTTTTTTACCATCCTATACTCTGAAACTACAGGGGGTCAGGGCTAAAATTTGGTGTATGATCATCTCTCATAGCCTGAAATCTCATACCATGAGGTTTTGGGCTTGGTTGATTTCACATGGAATGACCCTTGTATGTTATACTGGTACAATCCGCGGCAAAAAACCTGCAACATGAGCAAATATATTTATTGTAAAATGACGAAGTCTTTTGCTCCAAAATAAGTATGCACGGGAAGAAGCCGAGGTTTATCCTGGGTGATTCGTTCAGCTTAGACGTTATGTTCATTCCCTGTGCTGTTAGGCGTAGTTTCACAATAAACTTACATCCTCATGTTGCAGGTTTTTTGCCGCGGATTGTACAAATGTTAAACTCAACTAAGCTGTTCTAAAATTCCGTGTCTCCGTCCGAACTACGACTTCATGGCAGACATGTACTTGTGTTTCGGCATCCCGTCTACTACGCTCTATCCTATCGATTCCAGGGTTGTTGGAATTTTCCCCAGCCCAAAATTATCGTATTTTTAGGGGGGGGGGGGTAAAACCTGCATAAAAAAAGCACACCTCAAAAATACACTTCAAAACTTGGATTGAAATAATAATCTTAATACGATTATAATTAGTTTAGTGTAAGCCTAGTTACAAAATTGGCTTAAAATATGTATTTACCACCAGAACAGAATACCATTGAAAGCGAAAAAGGTTTGGGAATCATTCATACTGAATTTTGTTTGTACTCGATCAAATTCGCTGTAACACTGTTCAACTGTAATGTATTATATAAAAATGAAATGAATCTTGTTTTTTCGCGCAACACGGGAAAACAGTTAAACCATTTGAAATGAATTTTTGGATGCAGTTATCACGTACGTCGAACTAGATTTCTAATTAGGTTACTTTGATTAAAATGCGTGTTCTATGGCGGGAGAGGATGGTCAAAATCTATGCGAAAATTTTAGTACCTTACGATCATGTCAAGTTAGGAAGGTGACATTTTTTAATGTAGTCCCAGTGGTTTTAAGAGTTTCCATTTTAAGTGGGGAAGATGAATATTTTCTATAATTTAAAAGTAATTCTACTTGTTGTTTTTGATCGCATCACACGGGGAAACGATTAAGCTGGTTTGTAATGAATTTTTAAACATACGATAGTTAGTACCTACCCTGATCTGGAATTTACGTATATTACACTAGCCTGCGATGATTTTATTGCATAAGTGCAATATATTTCTGTGATGTGGTGAATGCCACCTAAGCGTAAAAGTGAGGATAGTTTTGTCTCATCACATCACATTTTGTGACAAAGTCGAGATAATCATTTTACTTATACATTCATATGCGTCTCAAGCCAGGAGGACTAAACATCCTGATTGGCTGAAATGCTATTACTCTCATTGCATGAAATGTTGTAGCAGGAGCTACACAACAGCTTATCGTATCCGCCTAGAGTTACGGTACGATAGTAACACTTAGCGGCATTGTTTTGTTTAGTATATTGCGAATAATTCCTGCGAATAATTCATACAGCTTTTTTGTAAACTACCTAATTGTGCTCAGTGCTTTGAAGTCCCTAATATCGTGATATGTGCTTAGTATTTAGTGACGAAAGTGAAGTGATTGTTCGTAGACTTTTCGGAATGCAGCGTCGAGGTTGTAAGAATAATCCAGACATATTCTGTTATATATGTGGGACATTTGTGCCCATGAAACAAGAGCGCATTGTAACTTCCTTTGTGCGAAAGGCTTATCTTGCGTATTTTGGTATAGCATTGGGAGATCAGGAATATTCGTGGGCACCACATATGTTTTGTCGAACATGCATCGAACAACTGTGCCATAGGATGAAAGGTGAAAGACGAGCATTACCGTTAGGAATCCCTACTGTGTGGCGTGAGCCTACTGACCACAGCAACAATTGCTACTTTTGTTCTGTGAATGTGAAAGGTTTCAACAGTAGGAACAGGACTAAAATTGTTTACCCAACTACAATTTCATCCGCAGTTTACCAGTATCCCATGGTCCTGACATACCTGTCCCACAGCCACCAGACCAATTAAACGAAGCCTCTTCCGAATCTCCTAGTGACAACAATGACGATTTGGAGTTTGACTCACAAGAATCAACAGAGCCTATACTTTTCGAACAGAGTGGTTTAAATGATTTAGTTCGTGACCTTGGTCTCACAAAGGAATCTATCGAACTACTGGGATCACGACCAAAGGCCTTGATGCCTGAGACGACATAATATTGGTACAGGAATCGTGAACAAGAATTTGCTGCTTTCTTTTCTGCGAAAGATAATATAGTATTTTCCAACATTCCGGAGTTAATACTAGAATTAGAATCGCCTGACTATGATTGATCCAAATGGAGACTTTTCATCGATGCTTCCAAGCGGATTTGAAGTGTGTACTCCTGCACAACGGAAACAAGCTAGCATCCATTCCAGTTGCTTATTCTGTTGTCATGAGAGAAAGCTACGAAAACCTTGATTTGATGTTGAACAAGATAAAGTACCACGAACATCAATGGCAAATATGTGGGCATTTTAAAGTCATCGGTCTTCTGTTGGGTCAACAGTCAGGTTATATCAAATTCAAATGTTTTCCGTGTGAGTGGGACAGTCGGGAAAGGGTAGTCCACTGGACTCAAAAGGAATGGCCAGATAGGCAGTGGGATGATGGTTCGAAATCTTACAACGTGCAAGTCTTGTTAATGCACATGATATACTGTTACCTCCTCTTCACATTAAGCTTGACTTAATGAAACAATTTGTAAAGGCTGTGAAATGCTTCAAATATCTGTGTCAAAAACTCCCTGGCATTAGTAATGCAAAAATTAAAGAGGGCATCTTCTATGTTCCAGGTATTAGGAAACTTCTTGGTGACGCAAATTTTGAAAATGTCATGAACCAGAACGAGAGTTCAGCACGGAAAGCTTTCCGAGATGTAGCGAAAAACTTTCTTGGCAACAGGAATGATCCAAACTATAAAGACGTGGTGGAAAAAATCCTACTGTGTTTTAACGAATTGGGTTGTAACATGAGTTTGAAAGTGCATATGCTGTTTTCCCATTTGGACTATTTTCCAGGCAATCTTGGTGTCGTGAGTGAGGAACAAGGAAAGAAATTTCATCAGAACCTCAAGGAACTCGGACGTTGTTATCAAGGAAAGTGAAATTGCAACCACTGCTGGTTGTTGCAGAGAGAAGATTCTGCTACTAGTGACACGCGTGCTGCGACAAGACGCAGTTTCTCAGGGAAGAGGCGTAAAACCCAGTAGTGAGGATTTTTTGTGCGGCATGTCATGACCTATGAGTGCGTTATTTCCTCCTTTAAAATGGCGCAGATAAGAGCACAAATTCAAAAATACTATGGAGTTTATGTTTGCTTGCTTTAAGAGTCTTACTGTTTTATAGTGAATGCTTATCCATAAACATTCGTCTTTTTAACCCGTTTTCTTACCTTGTGTGTTTCTAATATCGTGAGTACAAGTTAACTTACTGTTGCATACATCATTAGAAATTCAAATATAAGATATTAATATTGCTTATATTAGTAAGTGTACCAGTATTCGTAACAGTGTTATGAATACCAATAAACAATTAGATACACTGATATTGGCAAGGTTAATTTGCAATTTGCAAGAAAACCTAATGTGCAATGACTAAACCAATTTTTGTTCTGAATTCGGTACACCCGAAATATGAAACGTGGCATACTATACTTCATGCAATGATCCAAAAGTTAAAATTCGCAGGCTAGTGTTATACTTTGATTCAAGGGCGCATCCTAGAAGAAGTAGAGGAAGTTAAAATTCATGTAAAAAAAAAAAAAAAAAAAAAAAATACAGTAAGTAATGTACACGTAAAGTTAGGAAGATGAAATTCGGTATATAAATACCTCACTAAAAATAAGAGGACACGTCACTTCCTGTTTCTGAAAATTTCAACTTAAAGGGAAGAAAGAGGGCGTTTTCTATAATTTCTTTCTTCACATTAAATCGACGATGTCTATTGTTTGTGATCGCCTCACGGGAGATGTTGAACAGTTTGAAATGAGTTTTAGAACATAGTACCTACCTCAAGATGAGGTATTATGAGAGAGTGTTTGTGTGGCCGATGAAGAGGACGTTAGGTCCTTGAAACTGTAACACATTGTAAGTATAGTTTTTAATATATTTCATTCTGCTTTGGTCAGAACTGTTTTATTTGTTACTCTACTCATCCAGAGCCATGGAGTTTGTTCATTATGAGGCATTATCATGTAACTTTCTTTAAAGAGCTTAGGGGAAGGAGGAGGTAAATATCCTAAGGGAGAAGGGGGTTAAAAATTCATGCCAGAAATAGAATATCTTTCTACACTTTCATTGACATACGTATTCTAAGGGGAAGAGGAGATTCAAACATTTTCCTTGCACTTAATTCTTCCCATACAAAGAACGGGCACTTCAGCTAGTATGGAATCAAAAGTACTGCGGATACATTTTCTTTGTTTTTGTTACATACTTGGGTATTAATATAAACAGATAGAATGTCTTTCTCTATGTGTCAGTTAATTACAAATCGAGAACGCTTCACTTGAAAAAGGATATTACTAAAGATTCATCACTATCTTCTTAACACTAACGGCGATCAGATTGTGGAATTAACCATGTGGCAAGAAGATTGTGGTTAACGCGTATCTGATGCAATTCTTCTTACGTATCTTGTGGAATATGTGAAGCACAGTACAATTATTGTATGTTACAAAACTTCTTTAATCGTAAAATCTATTGTAAGAAACCAAGTTGGCAACTGAAAATGAGCAAAAATATTCAATTTTCAACATTTCAGTTCTTAAAAAAAATACTTTATTTCTTTTCGAAAAACGTCCATTCAATAAAGCCATTTTTTTTATCGTTGGCTTCTGAACTTGAGACACTATCCCAGTATTTGCCTGGCGTGTTTTGAGTGAAACGCAGGACGGCTGGTTCAGGGATTTGAATCATAAGTGTAGGGGGGATTTTTTTCCTATTTTGTGTTACATAAAATTATCCACCTCCTTGTTACTGTAGAAAATTCTGTACTTCCTCCTTCTAGAAATCGAAATAAAAGCGAGTGTCAATGATGCAAAGTGTGTCCCATGAAAGGAGTATGGGATTTCACGGATTTCTTAGGCATTACTTTTTTTTCTTTCTTTTTTGTTATTTCTAAGTTTAGTTCAATGTTTCATGATTATGTACCAGGGTTAAGGGAGACTTTTATGATATGGATATTAATCTGTGATGATATGGCATGACAAAAATCGTAGGGAACAGGAGAATCCCGAGAAAACCCATGCACACATGTTTGTCCATCATAAAACGCACTTGGCGTAAGCTGGGATTGAACTAGAAACCCGCGCCAGTCTTGAACTTCCGCGGTCCCACAAGGGAATTCCAGTTTCATGTGTACAGTAGAGTATATATGTTTAAATGGTATGTTAAGCAGGAATATAGCTTTAAATATACGTCTAAAATTTAATAAAACCCAATCTTGCTTAATAAAACCCAATTTTACCCAATAAAACCCACCGGGCTGGGCTTTTCTTTAAAAAAAAAACTAGGTTTTTTCACAACCCTGATCGATTCTACAACCAAAAATACCAATAGTAATAACTACATACTACTATTATGTCTATTTTATTTTTTTGCCATTACTATTATTCAAAATGAAATGAAATGAAATCTTTGAGTTTTACGTCCCACGGTTATGCCGGTTAGGCTAAAGGAGACGGTGATGATGAGTAATGAATGAAATGGTGGAATGAAGTAAGTGGGAGGAAACAGGAGAACCCCGAGAAAACCCACGCACACGTACTATTATTCAAGTGTGCTTAAATTATTTACGTATGTTCCGAGAATTTACAAGATAAGAAGATGAAACCTTAGCTTATTTTCTTCCATGTATTTACTTATTTAATAACATTTCCCATCATTCATGATTCACGTTCTTTACAATATCGGGACTCTTTAACCGTTCAATGTCAGCCTATGGCCCGTGGAATATTTTATGTTTCATACAAAGTTTACAGTGTACTTTGTTTATAAGTCAAATTTATAAGCATTATCATTACTAGATTTATTACTGTTATAAAGAGAATTGCTTAAATTTACATTATCTCTGCTTAGTAAAGAATTAAAAGTAAATAACAGAAGTATAATTGCAAGAATTTAAAGTAAGTAAAGAAGTCTGATTATGTCTTAACTGAATTTTTCTATGCTAATAAAATTTTAAACATTCACGCGGGCGCGTTAGGGAGAGTATGTCGTATCATAAATATCGTTAAGGTGTTCTAATGACCTGAGATGCGAATACGCATTGTATTGTTCTATTACGATTATCTTTTATAATTCCATTGGTAATCCTCAAATATAATAAATATCTTGAAAATTTTACGTACTTTGAGCCTTGTTTACTCTATTGTATTTGATATATCGAATTAATGTGATATTTCGCACTGGAACATGGTTGCTATTATGTAATTGGAACTTATGTTTCTTACTTATTACTCGACTATATGCCTAGTAATTTCGCTCTTTTCGCTGTATGCATTGGTGGAAATATTAAGCCGCACAATCCGTGCGAGATACTTTCTCAATCGACTTTAGTCTATTATTATTAAAATATTGTAACGTAACGGCATCTCTTTATATATGTACTTTTTCTTTGTAAAAAATATAACAAGGTCTCCTTACATGCCCCGACATTATGCTATCACAGCCATGTCCTTAACAAAAGTATGTAAATGTGTAAAGTTCTTAATTTAAAGCGTACCTTCTTTGCTCGCAACTTCCTTTAAATTCTGAACAACTTCCTTCGAGGCTGGGGGTGGCGGGTTTCTGCTACCATTAGGCCACATGTTTTCGAATTCTCTCCACAGTCCGGAGTCTCGTAAAAGGCGTGCCATATGTAGCAAATGATTCGGACTTTCTCCTTCAGCCAGAGGTTCGTGACCCAGTTCTTCAAAATAATCAGCCATATCTGAAACTATCACAAGGACATTACAGTAAAAATTCTAACGAATAAAATAAACTTAATAACGTAGCATACACTGCTTAAATAGTTATAACTTACCAGTTCGTTAAGTCTTAGCAGGTGATAGAAAGAATTATTAACTGGATCAAGCTTATTACCTATCTTTCTGTTCTCCTCTTCCTACTGTCAAACTACATATTCAGTTTCTGGTGCTAATGTAAATACGTAATGACAGATTTGTCCAATACCTGTGTTTCGATTAATTATGCAATTCAATCAGGTATTCACACCAACGTAAGAATTATTCAAATCCATGTCGTTTTCCTTTAGCAATTAATGGAACACAGTGGATCAATGAATGAAAAAAAAAAAAAAAATACAAAATAATAACATTTAATAACCTTATATTTTCACAAGCTAACATTATCTGAATTCCAAAGCAAGACAAGACTGAAAGGAAATGGTGCCTGTATCAATCAAGATACATGATGGTCACATTCGAAACTTCAAAGCAAATCACATCCAAGATAAATTTCAGGATTGAGAATTTATTGTTTTACGATACTTGACACTTGATACAAGTGTTTACATATTCATGTTTATCTCATTCATTCTATATGTCTCTGTGTTTTGGTACTTTCGTGCAATGTAACTACTTTGATCCTATGCGTTAAGTTCCTCGTACTGTACATTTGCGTATTCTGACAAACAAACGAGACTGGTTTCTTCTGAGAAACCAACTAAGAACGCAGATTTCCTCTTCTTATTATCACAGAAAATTACTTCTCATTCTTCAGCAAAATTGCATTTGTTGCTCATCAGCAATTGCCACATCTAACTTCTAGCTCTTGTCATTCATTTGCAAATATTACAGGAAAATCATCATCTCGGTAATTATCAAACACATCGTATTCTACCCTGAACTTACTTATTACAAGCTGGTTGTCACTGTTCCTACAACTACTTAAGGTGTGGTGATATTTCAAGGAATACTAGTGCAAATCAACGAGTAAAGGTCACGTACTATTATCTAAAGAAAATCACGAAACATTTAGGGACGATTTGGAAAAACAAAGCCTACTTAAGTAAATAAATGTATCACTTACCTCTTTGTGTCCAATATTTTTATATAAATTATATTTTTATATAATTTATAAAATTGTATTTTTATAGGTTCTCTTTGGAACATTTCTTAGCAAAACTTCTGTAGGTTGCATTTGTTTTCTTATATAATCATCTTCGATTATACTCCAGGAAGACTTGAAAATAAAAAGAACTATTCAAAAATTAATTTGAGTAGAAACATCACTCGCTACTCCACGAAGTTTTCTAAACAAACAACGACACTCGTAGAAATTGGAATTTCAAGGTTTATGAGTAGGATATTTTATGTGACAAATACATGGAGCAACATGTGATATTAGTACTCAATTTTTTTTCTGGTTGATCCTGTTTACTTCAAGTCTTCCAAAAATCTTCCTATCGAAGATGACAATGTAAGAAAACGAATGCAACCTACAGAAAGAAGGTTCTAGGGAAAATCAAAATTAAATGATTTTTTATTTGAATACAGAGATGAGCGATACAATTTACTGTGTTATATATTTTATGTCATCTATTTAGTATATGTGATACTTCAGAACCTAAATGTGTTTTATTGCAAAAAAATCGGGGTTCTATTTCCGATCATAGTCTACGACCTAGATTACACATAAACCTGAAGACTAGGTGCTGAAATGTGACATTCGCTTCATAACATTCCACCTCCGGCCACAAGTTCAAGAAAGGCTACGTAGATTTCACTGCGAATGTTTTACTAATTTCCTTCTTACTGTCCCCTAGAAGGTTTCTGCTGTGCAAAATGAAAATCTCTCACTTGGCATAGATACAATTCAAGGAGGCCACCAAAAGTGTTGAAAAATTAAAATTGTTTTACGATTTGAGCATAAATACGGCTACCGGATGTATGGCATAAGTACTACGATGCATAAAACACAAATAAACCTGTGCTAGGTGGCCAATAAAAAGCACAGGACGAATGACATCTAACCGGGTTAGAGCAGGGGTATCTTTCAGTTTCTCCCTCAATCTTGCACATATAAGATCTCCAGTGTTACATATTTTAGAAAATACTGCTGAGCGAGCGAAGAGGTCTGGAAGACCTGCAGGGCTAGGTTTTTCTCCCCTAACGTTATCACAATTTAGACAAAAATAAGGTACTCGGTTCTGGAGCCATGAAACGAGCTGGGAGTAATTCTAAATGCCACCTTAGGGTAGAACGAAACCAAATAGGTCCGTGCAGTAGTGCGGGGAAGGGGCGTCCGAAGGGAGAGCAGGCGTGTCAGCGATGGTAAGCATGCGCGTGAGGGCAGGTATTGAAAAGAAGTCGGTTTTGTCAATGTCACGAGTTTTAATAGCAACTGTCATGGTTTCATACTAGTAACGCTCCACTTGTAAACATAAAATACAATTTCTGTACACAGTATAGAAACATACCGCCGGTGAAAAATAGCATCTAATAGGTTATCTTTCACATACACTCACTTATTTTATACGTCGTAAAACACTTGTAATGATTTTACACTAATAACCCTACACTTGTGAACCTGAAATACAAGTGTGTTACTTAGAATTTAATTCTGTCGCCTGCAGAAATTTCTTCGGATTGAGTATAGCCCACTCCCCCCAGTGATTTTTAACGAATCGTAGTGATTCTAACGATTCATACTAGTTCATAATGAATCGGAATCGCTTGTTATAAAGATTTAAGATGTAAATCTTGCGGTAAGGAAGCTCTTTTAGTATAAGTAGCGGTAGTAGTAGTAGTGGTAGTTAGTAGCAATAGTAGTAGTAGGAACGGGTTAGAAGCCCCGCAGGGGTTGGTTGGGTTCTGTTCTCGATATAAGTAGTAGTAGTAGTAGTAGTAGTAGTAGTAGTAGTAGCAGTAGTAGTAGTAGTAGTAGTAGTAGTGACTCTTCCAGTTCCGGTGACAAAGAACTGGGGGGAGCGGGCTATACACAAGCCATTTCTTCTTTATAACAGTGGTGCCCACCCCCCCTTATGTCCAAGACGCACCCCCCGCCAATTGTCTACCCGTAGGTGTTTTTCCATGAAAAAATCTTCTTTTCGATTAATTTTTACACTCCCTCAAACATATTTATACAGATTTTTTACCCCGCCCAAATATTTCAATGACGGGTAAGTCTTTACTTTGACTCCAACTGTGACTTTAATCGGTTCTTATAGGTTCAGTTACTTCCTGGGACTGTTTGTGCGTGAGTCACTTGTTAGAACTGTTCGTGCCTTTGGTGTGACGGCTTAGTTCATATTTTTCCCACTAGGTGTCTGTGTAGTCATATGGTAGTTGGTTAGTAGTCACATGTTCTGTGTGCATGTATGTGTGTGCTGCTGTTTGTGGCATGCGGGAGCGCGTAATTGAATTGGTTGAATTGAGTTAGAGAAAACCTATCATAGTTGTGGTCTAAACTGAAGATATTTTCGACGTATTCTAAAAGTGGACATTTATAGGTTTCTTGTTTGTAATAATAGCAAGTGTGCTCGGTTTAATAAAACGACGTGTGTGCGGAAAGGAACATTTTTCAGTAATGTTGAGTATTGTGCATGTGTTCTTGGTATCTTATTTTTTCGTGTGTGGAATCAGCAGTTATGAGTTCATTATTCATGAGATTTCTCCTATGGCGAAATGGTGAGTGTTTTCTTTTTTTAATTCATATTATTTTTATTCTTGATTTGTTTTGCATTTGAGTGTTAGGCAAAGTATTTGGTTTGCTGCTGCTTGTCCTATTGTCTTGTTGAGATGTAATTTTTTTTCTTTGTCATGCACTGATTTATGATTAGAGACGAGTGTTTTTTTTTTTTTTTTAATTTTTCCCTTCTTATCTTAGCTTTATAGTAGTGGTGTGATTATTTATTATTATTTTGGATGTTTTTATGGTACTTGAGCGGGGGGTTGGGGGGCGGTAGCCCCCCATTTAGATCTCAAAATTCATAGTCACCGCTTCACCTGAATTGATGTTTAGTAACATTGTGGCCCTTGTACTTATAGTATAATTCTTAACTTCGTATAGTAACATTGTGGCCCTTGTACTTATAGTATAATTCTTAACATCGTATAGTAACATTGTGGCCCTTGTACTTATAGTATAATTCTTAACATCGTACATTACTTTCACTGTGTTAGTAATTGTAATCGATTCATGTGATCCGGTTCGGAGCAGTTTAGGAATGATTCCTAAACTGCTCCGGGAACCGGATCACATGAATCGGTTGAAGTCACAGTTGGAGTCAAAGTAAAAATTTGCCGTATGTTAAAGAATTTATTTTGCGGATCCGGAGAAAATGCAAGCCATCTGCGAACAGCCATCAGGAAGCTAATTACACGAAGGAATATTTCAGTTATATAAATTTGTCCTTGATTCTTACTCTACGAAATACTGAACTTGACTTAATCTTTCTCTAAATTTAAAAGGCAGTACCAGCGTTAAGTTAGCAGAAAACGTGAACTAGGTAAATATACTTTACAGTAACCTGATTTCAACAGTTCTAACAATAACATTATACTCACTTGTAAAATATCTATCACTACCAAAATCACTTTTACGTAATCCCTGACAATTCCTTTGGCTTGTGTATAGCCCGCTCCCCCCAGTTCTTTGTCACCGGAACAGGAAGAGTCACTACCAGTACTTATATCGAGAACGGAACCCAACCAACCCCTGCGGGGCTTCTAACCCGTTCCTACTACTACTACTATTGCTACTAACTATTACACTACTACTACTACTACTGCTACTACTACTACTACTACTACTTATACTAAAACTTCCTTACCACAAGATTTACATCTTAAATCTTTATAAAACGCGATTCTGATTCATTATAAACTAGTATGAAACGTTAGAATCACTATGATTCGTTAAAAATCACTGGGGGGAGCGGGCTATACTCAATCCATTCCTTTAATTTTGACAGCTTGGATGACAAATACAAATTTAAACAGATGTTAACAGTAAAGGTGATAGTCAATATCCACTGTCTTCTCAGAACTCTGATAAGTAAAATCTTTTTTCTTCTTTACTACTAATAAGTTTGAGGGGTGCCTTCAACTGAGAAATGGTCTTCTTAGGCTATAAGTGTTATGTTTGGTAGATAAACTCAACTGAATATTTCCATAAATATCCATCTACTTCAGGTGAAAGAATATTTCACATAATACACTTCAGGCAGGTAATACACTAAGTCATCGTCATGAACATTACCTCCTCTATCTTCTTCAACATGAGTGGATATAACAAGTTTTTTTTTTTTTTTTAACATTCCTTCTTATATTTCTATCGAAATTTCTGTTTAATCATTTCATTATGTAAAATGAATTGAATGATACATCGAATTGCTCCCAATTATATGATGCCATGATATATTTGAAAGAAAAGGGGCCCACGTCTAGAATTTTATTTAATTTTTGAAGAAAGAGGTATCTATTTGGTTGTAAGAAATTGCATTCAAATTAAATATGATCTGGGGTACCTATACTCTTATCGTACCAACAATGGTAAGTATCCTTTTTCTTGATTTGAAATAATTTAGCTGGAGTAAATGCAGTACCAAAAAGTATTCATAAATGTGTTATTATTTCTTTTCATGACCAATACTGTAGTATATAAAATCTCTAGGCTTATGGGAGTGTTTTCCACCTGTTTCCCAATAAAAGTGTGCTGGGTTGCATTTGTTATTTTGTTGCCAACGTGATGTTGCAATTGAAAAATGTATATCTATAATATAAAAATACCATTGATAGGGAATTTTAATGTAACTTGATTTTCCATCTTTACATGCACTCTTTGCAGCGGATCAATAAGGTTCCCACATTCTAGATCTATGTGGGAACGAAGAAAATAGAACTGTATGCAGATTTTTTTTTTCTTCAAGCTTTTGAAATAAATGTTTTATACTTAAAAGGATCCATGTTACCTTTGTATTCCAATGAATGTTCTTTAATGTTTGTAACACACTGAGGGAATCTGTACAAATGCAAGATACAATTAGGTTTATAATTTGATATATAATAAAGCTTGACGGATGACAAAAGCTTCTGCTTCAAAAATCGATAATGATGAAGGTATTTTATATTTCAAAGTTATGTTTTGTGTTGCATGAATATTGCAGCTCTTACTGAAGAATCTGGATATTTAGATGCGTTTGTATAAATCAAAACAGTATCAGGTCTCAATTTTTAAATTTGTTCTGTCCAAATATTTTTATATATTTTATTTCGTAATTCTGAATTATCTATTTTAATGAAATTTGGGATATTAGCTTCAATACTGACTAGATTAGTTGTATATTGCTATGGTAAAACAAGGAATAAGGAGTACCATATGGATAAAAGGTTTTAGGTATTTTAAACCACTATATCATTGATAAATCCACGGACGGTTATTAAAATGTGGTGTGTTCTTTTTATGAAGAAAATGTTCAAGATATTCTAACTTACTAATCATTGGAGATGTACTTCTGCTAAATCTTCATAAGATCAATTTTTCAGCCGATTTTTGCAATAAGATAGTTAGTGGGAGTGACTTCGTTTCTTCTAACACTAGAAGGACCAAAACTTTTACCTCCCTAGAAGTACCGAGCCGTCATTTTGACGGCTATTTAATTCCAAGAGATGTTTATTATTTTTCCTTTATATTTCTCTTATTTTAGCTTGAATTTAATCTGTTTAATCGACTAGCTTATGTTTTATGTAAATTTTTCTCGTGATATAATACAGGGTAATCCACTAAACCCCGTCAATATATTAAATATAATATTAATATCGGAAGTTCGCCCACAGGACGGTGACAAGAAAAATTAAAATAAAGGAATAGTACTTGCATTCCTACGTATGAAATCCTTTTTATACTAGTCACGTGATCACCCTAGCTGCCCTGTAAACATTGGCTGGGCTACTTTTCTTTAGCACAGACCCTGTGTATAATGTACCAAAATAATTAGTTTTATATCGAACTTTTTATTACATGGAAGTAAATTTACATTTTCAATATATTTTTATTTCAACTTGTATCCACTGAACTCAAGACAGCAACACTTTTCTTGCGCTTACACTTGTGTACAGCGAGTGGATTTCCTGATTGATCTTCATATACGTCTGTAGTGAACATATCATTTTCTTTCTCATTCAAGCACATTTTGGGAAATTCTCCTGTTTGGACGCAGACTACCAATCAAGATCATCTGTTTCTTTTTCAAAGATTCGGCTCATTTTTAACCTGTAAGAAAAGTTATCGCAAGTAACATTCATTCCTCTGCTGATAAAATGATCCATCGTTTTCAGAACAATATATTCGCCTAATTGTAAGTCCCGACGTCGTTCTTAATAGTTTTCCAGGTAGGAAAATACTTTTAGTTCATACCGTGACTTTACAACCAAATTTGAATCCAAAATTTTCAGGCTTGTTTAGGCATACATTACATGAATTTGCATCTCATTTTAGTAGAGAATAACTGTTCATCCACAAAAATACTGTCGTGAGATTTTTAGTGCCTGATACAATTCTCAATGAATAAGTTCTACACAGATGATGCCAAAGCAAAGTTGTTTGCTTTTAGCCTTGAAGAGCTAGGACATTTTTCACCAAATCAAAGATACTTCATTATTAAAAAAAAAAAAACTTCTTTCCATAATCGTTCTGTAAAACCCTGGTCCGTAGCTTACGTTCTATAGTTCCTTTACGGGTATATCTGAAGCTACACGAAATATGAATATTGCTAGAAATAAAACGAGTTCTGTAATTGACAGTAGTCAAAGAGAATCTTGACGCTCTCTGAGCTTCAATAACGGTGCATATCAGAATGTTTCTCAACATTGTTTCGTCTATGAACAAGCGAAAAGCATTACCAAAATCATCATCTTCAATATGATGTAACTCATAATATAACAAACAGGTTTCTCGCGAAGGATGTCCTGTGAGGCAGTATGCCCAGCATTGTTCTGTTTGTCCACTTTACTCCAACGTGTCCCGTGAGCTCCTATAAAAATATTTGATCGATTACTTCTGGAAACTTCTGTATCTGTTTCCTTTCTCTTATCCGAAAAAGTAGCTTCAGACACTGCATTGTCGCTACTACTGCTGTCTTCATCGAAGCAGTCTCCCTGTTGTTTTTCCAAGCGAAATTGATTTTCACTCAAATCTTAGAAAGTACGTAACATTTTATCAGGTCTCATGTTGCTTTTGTAATTGTTCATATGTACCTTCAAGAAAACTTTTATTTCTACAGAGAACAATGTTACCTACGAGATACGAACATAATTGATGAAGAAAATATATTCAAAGAAGTACCATATATCTTTTTCCTTACAACAATGAAAAGCAGAAATAAAACATTTCAAATAGAAAACTCGTTGGAAAAAATAATGTAAAATATTTCAAAATTTATTATTTCCAACAGAGATACTACCATATAGCGTACAACCTATAAAACAGTTCACATCAACAGCAAAATATAGGTTTTTAAATGAGGCAGTCAAATTGACGGTCTGGTCCTTCTAGGGGTATTCAACAAAAATATGTACCTATTTAAAATAGACAAACAATGTTTATATGCTATATCAAACCTCTCTTTAAAATAATAAAAGTCCTAAAGTATGGTTGCGTCAGTCAAAGAAATATATGAGATATTGAAAATTGTTTTACGTGATGCCGTCAAAATGACGGCTTGGTCCTTCTAGTGCTAATATTGCTTGTTTCAGGCAAAAACTAGGTTGTGAAAAGATAATCTTAATCAAATCATAAATGATGTTATCCAATCGTGCATAAAATTGGGTTATATTGTTAGGATAGAATACTTCATATACAAACTTAGCCTCTACACTAAGAATTTAGAATCGTTACTAGACTAAAAGGATTAATGCCATATTTCTTAGATGCTATGCATTGAAAAAGTCTTGAAGATTTAATCGGTTCCTGTGAAAGACGATAGAGATGTTGATCCCAGTTCAATTTTTTGTTCAAAAATAAACCTAAATATTTAATATAAGATTAGTTCGATAATTGAATATTTTGAATATTAATCACAGTTGTAGGTATAGATCTTTTCCGTAAGAAAATTACAAACTTGTTTTTTTTTTTAAATTCATTTGTAGTCAACTTTGATTGGTCCAATTAACTAATGATAGAAGAAAAATTCTAGCTTCTTTTTCCCCATCTCAAAATTAGTTGTTAGCACATTAGTTAATATATCATCCGCAAAGGAAATTAATTGATTCAGTACTTAATTTGAAAAATGTCATTGATATAGATATTGACGAGTATAAGACTTAATTTACTACCTTGGAGGAGACCTTGTGATGTAGTACGATAAGTGTTATAAGGATTGCCAATTTTGATATATATATTCCTATTTATTAATGTATTATGAATTATGCGAATAATCTTACTCGGTATGTTTAAATTATATATTGATAAGAATATCCAAAATAACGGAATCATATGCTTTTTGTAAGTCAATGCTAATTAGATCTAGCAATTAGCATTGATAGAAGATATTGTGTAGTATAAAATGCATAATGAATACCCAATATTACTGGTGCTAAAGCATCATAGGTAGAGGTGGTTTTTTCGGAAACCAGTTATATTATTATTAAAAATTTAATTGAATTCTAGAAACAAATTCAAACAATTGAGTATGAGATTTTCGAAAATTGTATATGCACATGGAAGTAATAAAATTGGACAAAAATTCTCTGCTGTGCCAATAGACTGTTTTGTTTTAGGAACTGGGATAACTAATACCTTTTTCCATTTCATAGGAATGACACTGGTATTTAGGGATGGTATCGAGATGAGACGAGACGAGACTTTGTGCAGTCTCAATCTCGTCTCGGTAGATAAGTAGCGGTCTCGATCTCGTCTCGAGTCAAATATCACCGTCTCGGTCTCGTCTCGGTCAACAGATGCTTGTCTCGGTCTCGAAGGCCAAGTCTCGGTCTCATGTCGGGTCTCGTCTCGAAATAAATAGTGTGAAATTAAAAGTGTGAAAGTATTATTATCGCACAGTCTGTCGTTTTCGCTTCTTATTTTTTGCCTTCGTTCTTGACTTAGAATTATGGTATGATGTACCTCTTCGTAGCTAATTTGCTAGCGCTAATGCTTTCCATGCGTGTGTTCCAGGTTCAATCATCAGTGTGGGTATAGCATACCTGGGATAAAACCCTAATAGTAACCCATATTTCACTTTCAGTAATAGACTTTGTCTCATATAGCCTCAGTACTGCCTATACAATTAAAATCTATTAAATTGACTCCAGTACTGTACAATAGTTTACTTCCTTCCTTTGAAACAGAGTTGTTCAATACCTCCTAACGGATAACGCAACACATAGCAACACGAATGTATTTAACCGTACCGAAAGCGACATTTTACAATTTATCAGTTATTATCCAATACATTCTGCTTTGACTGTCATTTTAAAAACAGGGTATAACTGTCATTACTTAACAAATAGAGTAAATTATTACTACAATATATTTTGTTTCAAATTGATCAAATGCTTTATTACCGTTTCACATTTCAGTGTTTAATTGACACTTAAAAACAGGCACTTCCTTAACATTGTGGTGGAAGCTACGGCATTCATCTTTGCTGTCTGTGGTCTCTGGTTGGATCACCAAACAAGTTAGATTCAAAGTCCGATGCTTTGTATAGTACGCGTCTCACTTTAAGTACATTCTGTTTCTTATACAAGTTCATAATGTCGTAATGTATTACATAAGCATATATCCAGTGTCGTAACATAGATTAAGCTTATTCCTGAGCTTTCAGCGGTTCATGTGATCTTTATTAGAGAAAAGTAAACATGCGTTCAGTACGCTGAAATTTTATATTGATTGAAAATTACTTGCGAAACATGGACATACATATTGTATAAGTATATAGGAAATTCGAGCTATCTATATCTATTTTCTCTGTCCCGGCAAAAGAAGTGATTCTTAACTTTCTAGTTTTCTTTTGTACTAATTTTCGTAGTTTTGCTGCAATATAAAAATCAAAAATATTTATTTTTCGCTGTACGAATTTCGTTAAATTTTGGGTCCGTTTTTACCCTACCTTACCTAGTAAAAGTTATATATATATATATATATATATATATATATATATATATATATATATATATATATATATATATATATATATATATATATATATGTGTGTGTGTGTGTGTGTGTGTGTGTGTGTATGTGTGTAGACTATGCTAAGTCACTTTTTGGTCGAAATTGAGTTAACAATACTTTTTTAAATAGACTATGTTCTTTCAAGTGATGTAATAATGTAAGTCTAAAAGCAACCTATTACTTTGTAACTACTTAGTATAGTTTGAAAACAGTGCTATAGGTCTTAGTTAAGGAACCGGATTTTCGCTTCTGTAAATTTACGAAATTGTGACTTGGTTTAGTTTACCTCTGAGGTCCAGATATAATAAAATCATATCCATAATCATAATCAACCATTATCAATCCACTGCTGGATGAAGGTCTTTCCAAGTCTTCTCCACAACTATCTATCTTGAGCAATTCTTTTTCAGGTCACTCCCCAGTTGTTCTTGATTTCGTCAAACCTTCTTGTATAAGGACGTTTCCTAGGCTGTTTTTATCTCGTGGTATCCTGTCTAGAATTGTTTTTGTGCATCGATCATAATTTCTTGCAATATGTCCAGCACATTTTCCAGCCCATGCTAAAAATTATTTTATTAGTACCAGTCATTAATTGCCAAATAATTCTTTCTACTGTATACATTTGGCCTACAAATAGTTCAAATCCGCTACTTTTGGAGCACAGACACGCTAGTTTTTGATCTTCGAATCTGACAACACTGACTCAATGATTTAAATCAACACAATGTAAGGACCTCCATTTGGTCTAGCGGCTAGCACCGATTTCCGGTGGGGGTACAGCTGAACGACCGAAGTGGTTCGGATTCCATTATAATCATTAGCTTCACGTCTCCTTTAGACGCCCTAGCATAATCGTTTGACGTTAAACTAAAACAAACCAAACCAAAAATCAACACAATGTGTAGCTATTACTAACTGTAAGTCCTTGAATAATTTGCATATAGCTATATGGTATGGATCGAGTTTGAGGTGGTCGGTGGTCAAACTAAAACAAGTGAAATGTAACTAGGGTATAATTAGAACTTTTAATTTAACATGGTTTTGTGTATATCAGGCCTACGGCTAAGGGGAACAACTAGTGTTACTGAAAAGTTATCAGTTACATTTAATTTCAGTTACAATTTGCATTTACATGTATTACTGGAACCAAAACTTTGACATTAACATTATAAAGACTGTGAAAAACATCGTCTTTTGAAAACATTCTTGTACCATAAAACAAATTACGTGTAATTTTAAAATATTTTGCAGTTTAGCTACGTTATTTGCACTGTATTTAGAACAATATTTAGCATTTATTTAAGATGGCAACACTGCTTAAAATAATGGAACTGCGACTTGTAATTAAAACCACCAGAAACTATTGTTGTAATGTTATAGAAGCAAACTAAAGCACCAATCATTATAAAAATTTAACATAAATACGTTATTTTAAGCAGTATAACAATCACTATCCAAGTGTTTGGTATCTCTGAAAAGGTTTGAAATAACAATTGTTGTAAATGACATTATGATCACTTAAGTCTTTTCGAAGCATCTACATGATGAGACGTGATATGTCAGCACGTTTTGGAAGTAAAGTCTTTAGAAAAAGTTATTATTTTTCATATCTTGTAACTTTGTTCCTTCCTTCATTCAAAATACATTATATCATGATCATAGTATTTGACGCTAAGATACAAATGATGCGCATTGCACCGTCTATGCTAGAGATCTCCAGAATGTTGATGGTAATGATACTGTATTGTCCTTTGTTACACTGAATAATGTACGTGGTATTGTGGTTTTATTTAATATCTAAATTAGAAATAGGTAATACTTTACATAGTGCAATTTGAGAAAATAACACTTTATTTTGCGTTAGCGACACTGCTTCTTTATTTAGTGGTATTGCAGGGTATCTAGAAGAATTTTCCTTTCAATATTTGACACAACATGGTACAAAATTTCAGCATTTTGAATATATATATAGGCGTTGATCCAAGGGGCTATATTCCCCCTTAACGCTCAGGTATACACTGAATAAAATGAGCTTCAATCCTGCTTTACACTCGATAAAGAGGCAAAGTATGGTTTAGCCCCTCCCTTGATCATATCCTAGATCCGCGCCTGTATATATATCGAGAGAGAGAGAGAGAGAGAGAGAGAGAGAGAGAGAGAGGAGATTATATACAACAGCAGTAGATTTTGTTTCGGGAGAGGCTTAAGGAACGGGTAAGAAACATTTGTGTTGTACGTGCAATGCGAAAAAATGATCATGAATATATTTTGGGAGGGGCTTGAGCCCCATACCTACCCCCTAAATACGCAACTGTACAGCAGTCAACCGTTCCCATATTAGCTCACACAGCAACTAAACAAATTTTGAGTAAAGGCAAAATAACTATCAATATTCGAGACGAGACCGAGACTTTCGAGACTGACCAAGGTCTCGTCTCGATTTATAGAGGTCTGTCTCAGTCTCGTCTCGGTATGTAAAAGTCCGTCTCGGTCTCGTCTCGATATATAAAAGTCCGTCTCGGTACCATCCCTACTGGTATTCCATATATTATTAAAAATATTGTAAAAGTAATTTGAGACCTGACGTTGGTAAATTTTTATAATGAGAATATGTGATCTCAGTCCCTGGTGTAGTGGATTTTGTTATATTTTTTAATGCTGTTTGTAATTCTCCTATCGTAAAATGTTGTTCTAAACCGGGATTATGATTATGTAAAGGTTCATTCTGTAATATAAGTCGTGAGTTATTAATAAAAGGCGGCGTTAGAAGCTGGTTAAATTATTCTATCCAATTTAGCTTTCTAAGATATAGAGGTACATCTAAATTAGTCATATTTTTGGTATATTGTCTCCAAAAGTTTCAAAGTTGTTGAAGCGAAGTTCTATTGAATAACTTATGACAAAATTCCTGCCAGTTCTGTCTTTTGGTGCTTTTAATTATTCCTTTGGATAGATCTTTTTGAGAGCAATACTAGAGAAAGTTTTCCCTTGATGGATCTTAAATAAATGTGCGAAAAGCATTTTGAATCACTTTCTTGACAAATTTGGTTCCACCATATTGTTTTTTCTTTGAATGTTATCTTTCAGTTGAGAATGATTATAATGTTGGCTACAGTAGTGTTGGTGATAGTTGAAACCGTCGATTTATAAAATAAAATATTAGTGAATGATATTGGTTCCAATTTATGTTTGTATGTATCTTCAGCAGTTTCGAGTTAAAACCTAACTGAATTGCAGAACTATTAACATCTGAAAAACGAAATGAATGAATTTTAAAAATAATGGGGAAATGATCACTATCACATGGTGTAAAATATGTCCATTCAGTCTCAGTATAAAAGTTTTTTTTTGTTAATGTTAAATCAGGTGCACTATGACCTGTTAAAGAAATCCTTGTAGGAGCTCCATTGTTTAAGTAGAGATAATTTGAATCTGCTAATTTTGATAAAATATTTTCCCAGAACTGTCAGTGCGATTTGATCCCCATATGATATAATATATGTTTTGATCTCCTACGATATAATCTATATTTAATAGGCTATCCCAAAAAATATTAGTTGGATGAGTATCAGGAGGAACATAAATATTAAGAAATTTTAATTTGTTCATTATTACTTCAAGCATTTGAATTTGTGATGAATTAACAATATCCGGAAGTTCAAACGAGTTTTATGAGTAAGTATTTTTAATACCAATAGCAATGCATTCATAATTATCTGGTCGAGGTTGATTAACAATTATATAATTTTTGATTCTCAAAACTGTTTTGGGGTTGCACCAAGTTTCTTGAAGAAAAATCAGGTCTGGTTTGAAGATGTGCATTAAATGATTATTATGGTGAATTTTATTATTTACACTTTGGCAATTCCACTGTAAAATTGTGAATCTACAAAGTGATTGCCCATTCACACTAATTTAAATTTAACGTAGAATATGAAGATGATATTAAAGTTTCTAAATGATTGCCAAATTTGTTTGCCAAAGGTCCACCAAAAAACTTGATATACATTTTCTAATTGCATCTTTATATTTATGATTGAAATTAGTAATTGTATCCAGATTCTTCGACCTAGGGGGAACTAGAGAAGAGTTTGAAGGTTAAGAACGAGTTAGAATCCTAAAGCCCTTCTGATCTTTATTGAGGAAGGAGGTTCTTGTGTATGATTCCTGATTGTTATAACGATTATTTTTCCTTTTAATAGACCAAGAATCATCTTGATCAATCTGTTTTCCTATCTCACTGGATTTCGAATCCCATAGTTGTGAATAACGATCTTTATATCGCTTTGTGATAGAATCATTCCCATTTAACGTTTGATTCCGAGGAAGTTAATGTTGTTGAATCCATTGTTACGTCCGGAGGAGTATCTGAAATATTAGATTTCTGTTGAAATATTTGAGATGTGTGTGTGTGTGGTAGATAATCGACTGGCATAAGTATCATTTAATGTGGATATACTGGGATGTTCTTTTTTATCCGAGGAAATACTAAATTCTCCCTGTGAAAATTGGTAGGAGGAAATAGGTTTTTCCTGTGCTTTACTCACTAACTTGTTTGCTTCATTAAACGAAATTTTATTAAGTGCCATTAATTCTACTATTTTCCTTTGTTTGAGTTTTTCTGAACAGACATTACTATCTGCCTATAATTTTTCCCACAATTAAGACATTTACTAGGATTTTTACAAGTTTCATATGCATGAGGGGCCTCAATATTTTTGCATACAACTTTATTTAAGTGACAATTTCTCTTTAAATGACCATATCTGAAACACCCATTAATGTACTGCCTAATAGATGAGATATAAGTGTTCACGGGTCGACGAATACAACATCCGGTGGTAATGATTGAGAATCAAATATAACGATGACTTTTTTGTTGGATGGAGTTCACCATCCGAAGTTATCCTGTAAACACTGAATGTCTGTTAATAATTGATTAATCGTAATATCCGTATCTATATCACGAACTACATCCGTTGTGTAAAGCATATGATTTGGGATAAATGCTTCCCATTTGTGTTGTAATAAAATATAATGTTCCAAAACAGATTTGCTTCCTCTTCTGAAGGAAATTTAATTTTAAGGAGATTCCGACCTATACCTTCAATAGCTTCAATACCAGATATATCCATCCAATATAATTTACGATTTATGGGCATTTTGTATTTATAATCTTCACTGTTTGGTTTTAGAAATATAAAATAAGATGCTAAATGTGATGTTTTATATTTGTTAGGTTCCAGTTGAGTAAAATTGGTATTTTTGTTTTCAAAGGTTGACTTAGTTTCAGTTAAAGACTTAGAATTGTGTGTCGGGATGTTGTCCTGATTACACAATAACTGTAAAGTAGTCGATGCCAATAGATTAGGGTTAATATCTGACACTACATTCTCAGCTACTGACATTTCAACTTTCTGATCCTCCATATTATTAAATGACTGACTTTAGCATTTAGCATTAAAATTTTATCAAAATTATTTTCTTAACTTATTATTAGTATATTCATAATGAAAATAGACCTAATCTTAGAAAATTGGACATCCTTCGAAGTAATGAATGTCACTTCAGTCTTAGATATTGTCTGACATCTTGGAAAATTCTGGAAATATCAATATATTTTGCTCAAGGTTGAAGTAATCCATTAAGACTTTAGAAAATATTGTAGAAGAGAAATTCTTTATACACAACTTTTCAAATAGGAGCAGCAGTTATCAAAATGAAAATGGAGCTCTACGAAGGTATTTCACAATGTACATAATGACGTCATCGCCCCAGCTCTGTGAGCAAACAATCTACGCTTGTATACGACGAAGCCTTGAGAATAAAATAACATACGAATTTAACTTCTATGTTTATTGTATCGTTTAAAAAACTTTTAACTTTATTTCCCGCTCATACAGCTGTCTCTAAAGGGTTAAAGTTTGAAGTACAACTAAAAGAAAAGTCACACGATCCGGATTACGTGACCAAGCTATAAATAGTTCATTACCACCATAGAAACAATTCCAAAAGAGAAATGCCGTATGCGCATCTTTTCCAAAAGATCCTATGTATGGCCCCAAGGCTATTCCACCAAAGTCGTCTCCAAGCTTTACCATCTGCCAAGTCTATAGAAGAACTGATAATAATTTGCAGCAACTGGGTACCTAAGAAAATGTTAAACTGAATAAGGAATTGAACAAAACGGCATTCTTCACATTGACAACTATGTATTTTAATTTGCCAACTTGGCAAGAAATTGGTAACTTTGGGGAAGGCCCCCAAAGTTACCAATTTACCCCTTCCCTTTAACGACACCTCTGCTTATAAGAAACCTTAATCCGAGGGATTAAGTGGTGCATAATTCTCAAGTATGTGATACCAACGGTGACTCTGAAGATACGCTCTCTTTATGTGCAAATGTGTTGATGATGGTGGTAGCTCTGGGAAATCAACATGTTTCACCTTGATACTCCGTCACTCTGAAGTCATTTAGTGCTGTATAGTTTGCTTTTAAGATTCTTGCAAGATATGACTCAGCTTGGTGGACTACAGTGTTGGATAATTAATTCTTTCCGAAATTTTCCAAAAGGTTAGTTGATTCTTTCGCTCGTTTAACAGCAGCGTGTTTTGTTGAACACTTACTTGTGATGTCACATTGAGACAAGCATGAACAGCTGGTAAAACGTTGACGAACGATTCAAGTATGCAGTCAATAAGTTTGTGGACGGGTAAATACTTGGCTGTTACTTCTGTGCCAAATCTCATCTCAATAAGTCCTTTGTTCTTTAACTCCAGAGCATAAAAGTACACTGAACATACAAATGAATCAGCATCGGATGAATAAAGTACAACGCGCATCACTTCTGATATCTTTATGGCATGATTCACATGTAAAAGAAGTCTTTCCCCAGACAACACGTAGGGATTTGTTATCTGATTGTTGAGTTTTTCTGTAATATAGTGTGGATGATACAAATTAGTTTGAACATATAAAATACAATTACATAGTAAAAGGACATTGCGTTTTCATAAAAGAACAAATAGTTTGGTGAGATCTGACCACATTTCTTGTAAATGTGGTATTTTTAATTGATTTATGTTTGTTTGTTGTTAAATTTAGGTGTTGCTAAAAGTTAGGCCTATTTTTATTGACATCAATTTATAAGTTTATGAATAATAGTTATACATCATCAGAATTTCTTAGAAACGTAACTGGCACATTGACATCAAAGACAGAGATTAATTCATTTAATAATTCAAACTCATCTGAAAACATGGATATTTCCAACGAAGTTGAAATCTCAAATACTGATGATCAACAACAGCAGGACATGGAAACAGTAATCAAGGATAAAGTTAATAAATATAATTCTAAGGACATACCAATATATACTAAACACCAAGATCATGCTGGTGGGATATGGTACTCATCACTCTGCGCCATTCTTTGTATTTTTGAAAGTTAACAACATGGAAATAGGAAAAAACATATAATGTCGATAAGCAGAAAACTGTACTTAGCAGAAATCTCTGGTATCACTAAAATACAAACAATAGGTAGAAACCTCCTCAAGATTTCCTTTAATACTGGTATGGAGGCAAATGAATTTTTAACTCATTCAATTCATAAAACGCAAGATTGGTCATCATTCATACCTAATCATGCATTGTATTCTAAGCGTGTAATAAAAGACGTGGATGCTGACATTTCCACAGAAGATCTATTCCAAGATCTTGACTCTGATATACCGATCACTTCGGCGCGACGAATTCTCCATAAGGAGAAAACGACACAAAGATACCTACTAAAACCATTATACTCACTTTCAATTCTCGCCAGATACCATCAGAAGTTAAACTTTATTTTCTTAAACTTCCAGTTGAACCATACATACCGGCCATCAGACAGTGCCTAGGTTGTTTAAAATACGGTCACACGACATGTTCCTGTAAAGCTAGGATCCAATTATTTATTAATTGTGGCCAAAATCATACCTCTAATGAATGCACCAACTCCTTACAATGTTATCATTGTAAATCTAATTATAGAGCTAATTTTGACCAATGCCCGGAACGACTACGACAAAAGAGAATTGTACAATTAATGGCTAATTTACATATATCCTTTAACGAATCAAGTACTTTAACAACATATCCATCCAAATTTTGAACCCCCCTCTTCTATTGCAGCTCCTCCTGAAAAAAGACGGAAAGGCACACATAATGAACAATTTCCGCTTTCTTATTCTAATCAAAAAAGTAAAAGAAATTATTTGCCCCTACAATGTTCCTTCTAACTTTACTGTTCCGTCCTCTTCTTTTCCACCTTTGAAACCTACTCCTTCAAAAATTCAATCTGATAATAAAGGTACCTCTCGCATAAAAGGTAAAACTCCTTTTCGCAACTTGTATGTACAAAATAGTCTGACCAAAACCATACAATCTGTTGACAATTCAATTGCTGGCCTTAATACTTCCGAATCTACATCTGGCCTTATTAACAATCGTCAAAATCATAACTTTCTTAACGATACAGAACAACGTGCTCAGGAAGAGAATCGGGAATTATCCCGTCTTAATTATATTCTTAACAATCAAATCAAAGTTATAAAACAACTCTTGACTACGGGCTCTCTTAGTTTTACTAATGAATCCAATCCTAAAATACTGGATAATTTAATTCAACAACTTACTAGTATACTAAACACTAAATAGCTTCTTAATGGCTTTACATTCTTTTGAAAATTTATTAATTCTTCAGTGGAACATGCAAAGTGCAAAAGGGAAGAGTTATGTATTAAATCATCTCATTAAGTTATTTCACCCACATTTACTTGTTACAGGAGACTTGGCCTAAATCTCAATTTATGTTACATATTAAAAACTACCGGCTAATTGAACAACTTCGTGAAGATGGGTATGGAGGTATTGCTATTTGCATTCGGCATGATATTCCCTATACCACACTTTCGATACATTTAACTCTCACACCTCATACAGTTCAAGTTTTAGGAATTCAAGTACAAACTTTTAATTTTGCGAATATTTATATTCCTTCTTCGGTTACTGTTCAAATAGATTTATGGCAGGAATTATTTCATAATAACAACTTTAACATCATAACAGGAGATATTAATACTCAAGGAATTTGGTGGGGTGGAGCCCGTACTAATTCAGCTGGTCTACAAATAATCAAAGCATTATCAACAAGTAATTATCTTCTCTTAAATGTTGGTACACCAACTCGCATCTCGTATAATTTTGCTAGTGCACCAGATATTTCACTCATCAAAACAACCCATTATATTTATTCCTCATGGAATGTTTTTTTTTAGGATGCTCTCGGAAGTGACCATTTTCCCACATTAACGGAAGTATCAAGTTGCAAAATATCTACTACCGGAATTCGTCACACTTCGCCTTTCAAATCGAAATTATCTCATATCACCACAGCTGTACATTGGTCAGCATATTGTGAGTTCATTACCTCACATTTTTAAAACAATAAGTTGGTTTTCAATAACCTTTTAGAACAGCAAGATACTTTGATAATCTTCTTAAAACGGCAGTTTGTCATTTCAAGCTGCAGTCAGCATATCCTTCTAAATTTCCATCTTCTCGCCGTCGTAGTCAAACCTCCTTGGTGGACATTAGAATGCCAACAATATCTTAATTTCCGACAAAGAACCTGGGAATTTTTTCTTCACACCAAAGAAGAAGTTCAATTTATAGCTTATCAAAAAGCGAATGCGCTGACCAAAAGAATACTTCGACAAACTGAACGTCAACACTGGCAAGTGTTCTGCAACAACCTTTCGTATCAAACTCCCAAAACAAAAATCTGGAAATTTCTGAAACACTGTAAAAAAAAAATCATCTTTATCCACACCAGGTAAAGTACAGCTTCCTGGAGATGCTTGCATTGAGGAATTTCATCAACAATTGACACCGTCTTCTGTGAATAATAATCGTCTCGATTTAATAACATATTTTTCTCCTCGCTCACATTCTATATTAGAACAGCCGTTCACGACGGAGGACGTGATTGCAGTTCTAAAGTCGGATACATCCCCAGTTCTGGATGGAATACATTTTAAACATTTATCATCTCTTCCTCCTTGAAGGAATTGCTGCATTGCTGAAATTATATAATATAGTATAGAAAACTTCACAAATCCCAACTATGTGGAAACAAATTTTGATTACTCCTATCCTAAAATCTAATAAACCCATTGGCAAAGCGACTAGTTACAGACCGATAGCATTATTATCATGCTATTTAAAAACACTAGAACAGCTGATTCCTAATCGTTTACAATGGTATCTGGAACATAACCAGCTCTTACCTCCTAACATGACTGGTTTTCGAAAACATATGTTAAGAATAGATGCTATCAGTCCACTTATATTAGACATATGGACCATCTTCCAACATCGTCAATATCTTATGGCTGTAAGTATAGATCTTCAAATGATTTAGTCCAACTAGATATATTGATTCAAAAAATGGCACATCTAAACATTCTGGCCTCATTTATTCGATTTGTGCACATTATTCTTATAAACAGACAAATTCATATCAAAATTAACAAGACATATAGTACTTCTCGACAAACTTCTCTAGGTCTTTTGCAAGGCAGCAAACTCAGTCCTACACTTTTCAATATCTATATGGTGGACTTACTTCAAGCTCTCTCAGGAATTGTTTCTGCATATATGTATGCCGATGACGTACTAATTTACTTCCTCACTGATAATTTGCATAGTGGTGGAAAGAAACTGGAGCAAACGTTCGGAAAAATTTGTCCCTTGGTGTCAGGAAAACGGATTACAAATTAATTGGACTAAAACAAAATACATAGTTTTCACCAGAAAAAATAACATTTTTCCACCTCTACAACTTCCAAATTTTGAGTTCTACAGTACAACATGCATCAAATATTTAGGATTATATCTTGATTACAGATTAACCTGGAAAACTCATCTAACTCAAGTTTTACAAGTCAGCAAGAAAGTACAGAACATTCTTCACAGTTTAAGTTCGAAAAAATGGGGCATTCATCCTCACACATTATACACTATTTTCCAACAATGCATTGAAGCTAAGATTCTCTACGGAAGTTTATTTACTCCACTACATCACCACAGTTCTATATGTCTCTAGCAAAGGTACAGCACTCTACATTAAAAATTATACTTGCACAACCTCGATTCTGTCCAAATAATGTCATCATGCAGGAAAGAAACACGCTTCCTTTACCTATAAAAATGTTTAAACTGGCTTGCAACTATCTTTTACTTCGACTCACTATTACTAATTCACCGCTTTTCAAAAAATTGGGCAAATTAGAAGAAAAGAATAGACATAAACTACCATATGGCTCCAAGCTAGCATGGCTCTACAAAGCTTTTCTATTCTTAAAAGTCTTGCATTCAAATATTATTAAGCTTCCACATCTTCCGTGTTTTAGTTTTGCATATAAAGCCAATACGACTACCATCTATCCTTCCGCCTTATGTAGATACTAAAAATAAACAGCTCTCTCAAAATTTAAATAAAAATATTTGGTATAGTTTTATAGATCGATTTCCTTCAAATAGCCTACTATATTTCTCTACATAGATGCATCAAAGGCCGAACATAAACCTGTTGTTGTGGCAGTTTTTATCTCCCAACTCAAAATTAGTCAACAGTTGAAACTTCCAGTTTCTACAACCATTTTTGAGGGCGAAGCCTTTGGTATTCGGCAAGCATTATTATTAATAAAACGTTACAATATCTAACACGCATGTATGTACGGACTCCTATAGTGTCCTGAGTGCACTTTCTTCTATTCATTGGACTACCAAAACTACTTAGATCTTACTTAGCATCAAATCTCTTTATCCCAAATTACTCGCCATGAGTCATACAATAGATTTTATTTATGCCCTCAGTCATATCAATATAAAATCAAATGAAATCGTGGACAAATTATCTAAAAAAGCAAAAGAAACGGGACTTCTTGCAAATATCAAACTTCTTCCTCTAAATTTTAAATATCACATTGATCAGATTATTTCTGAGCAATCTGTCATATGGAAAAACAAAAACCGAACAGGTCCTGGAACTTATTATTGGGAAGTTAATCCCACTAGTTCTACCACTTGGAATGCCCTGCGCTCCTGGTCTAGATCCAAAATTATTCAATATTATAGACTTAGGTTCAACACCGCAATCACACCTTATCTCCTGTACAAAATTTGTAGGACTATTTCACCTTTATGTTGGTGTAATGAACAGGTAGGCACTTTGAATCATCTTCTTTTTCACTGTTCTCTCTTGCCTAAACATAGGACAATAGTTACGAAAGTTTTACATCAATGCTATGGCTACGGTCCATTCTCAATTAAACAACTTTTGACAATAAACGATTTAGAAATTTTGCACTACATCATTACCTTCTTTCAAGACAATGGTCTTGTACTCTGAAGAATTATAGCATTCTTATCTGGAATCTATTATGGATTATTATACATTAATATACACAAATATAAATTCTTTTTAAACATCTTTTCTTCCGGTGGGAAAAATGCGTAATTCCACTTGATATAGATCTATATTTTGACAAACATAATATTAGATCTTATAACTAAACTGAACTGTTATTCTAATTCACTTTTTCAATTTCACCGGAAAAGGCCTAATAGCACACTTTTCAACTAACAATCATAATGTTACATCGCTTACAAAACTTAGGATGTGGGTGAAAAAGACTTAAGTCTGCACTACAATTTTTAACACCTATCGATAGGTGTAGTGGAAAGTGGACAACACGTACGTGTACAGCACATGTGCATTATCCATGCATAAGCCGCACATGTGCACATGTGCATTTGTGTGGATGATGCCCACATACATAACCCGTGCTTAAGTCGTACTTGTGAATTTGAGTGGATAAAGCACACACACATAACCCGCGTATGTGCACATGTGCATTTGCGTGGCTTATGCACACGTACATAACCCGTGATTAAGTCGTGCATGTGCACATGTGCATTTGCATGGATGAAACACATTTATATAACCCGTGCTTAAGCCGTTATGTGCACATGTGCATTTGTGTGGATGAAGCACACATTTATATAACCTGTGCTTAAGCCGTTATGTACGCATGTGCATTTGCGTGGATGAAACACAGGTATATAACCAGTGATTAAGTCGTGCATGTACACATGTGCATTTGCGTGGATAAAGCACATCTAAATAGGCTATTGCACATGTGTATGACACGTCCATAATGCCGTGCAAGTGTATACTTTTACTTTCATTCTCCTGGTACTTAAAACCTGGTAGTTAAAACATGCAATATGGCTATAGTATTTTTAATTGAAAGTTGTCGTTTTTCTTCCAGGCGGTGATATAGAGACTTTTCGACGAATGACAGCTGAATGACTGTAAAAACTCCGTAATGTCCGCTGAGTTAGGATATAAGATCAACAGGTGGCAGCACAGTACTTATGTAACTACTGTCAGACTGTTCATAATTTTACAAAATTATTTTTGTGGCCGATTACAGCAGAACATGTTGCGTTATTTGTTACTTGGCAAACATGTCAAATATCTATCTAAAGCTTTGCTTATTGCAAATAATAAATTCCAAATTCTCACAATAATTCTCACTGACAATTATTAACTTGATATACTTGGAAGGTGATGTCTTTGATATTATAGATGGTGTTACTGCGTAAGGCACCAAATATTTATAAACTTTTTTTTTCGTTGCATCTCGAATATGCTTTTACATCACCTCTGCACTACGAGGAAATCACCTGTGCCCTACATGTAAGTCATCTGGGTATTGCGTGTAAATAACCTACGTGCTACGTGTAAATAATCTCTGTCCTACATGTAAATCACCTGTGTGCTACGTGTAAATCGCCTCTGTCGTACATATAAATCACCTGTGCACTACATATAAATCGAATACGTGCTACGTGTAAATCAACTGTGCGGTAGGTGTAAATCACTTGTGCAGAATGTATGCATTGCCCATGTACTGCGCACGTGAAGATGTTGAATAGGACCTGTGACCCTTATGTGCATCACATGTACAGGCATGCATTTATACAAATGATGCTCATGTTGTATCCGTGCAATTGTACTATACGGGTACTGTACGTGCATTGTGCTGTCTGGGTCATCTGCGTCATCTGTGATATTAGCTCCTTTATTTCTTTAGACTCACCATTGGAAAGGCATACACTCTTCTATCCATTGATTCCAAGTCCTCCCATGTAGATATAAATGTTTCCTGGGAACAACGTTCCATAAGGTATTGTGCAAACAACTGCTAAATATTGTGACGGGTCCACGTTAAGAAGGATGGACAACTAGAGGCGATACATTCATATATAGTCACGTTCGTCCTGCCCACCTTACCTCCTGTTTTGAAGGTTGGCTACCTCCAGTTGAAAGTCAGACCGTACCTTTGCCGCTCCGAAGCTTCAACTGTCAACGCTTTGGCCATTCTGCGCCTTCTTGTAATGGGACGACCACTTGTGGGAAAGGCTCTGTACGGTCCACATGGTCCTGCTCCATGCACGATGGATTCGAAATGTGTCAACTACTGGTGCCTATTTTGCTTGGTCCAAAGATTGTCCCAAATTCAGAGAGGAGAAGATGATAAGGAACTTATTGTGACCGAGATCTCTGCAGCGAAGGCCCGCCGTAGAGCTGCGCCGAAGTTACCTTTTAAAACCCGTTTTTCTTCCTTAGTGAAATCCATGAATTCTGTAGGAACTCACACGACATACGCATCAACGCAGACCAGTCCTGTTCCAGCTTCTGGTGGCTGTTGCACTTGTGGTGCCATCTCAACGTCTCGTGCGACTCCATCGACTACTCCTGCCTCTACTGTTTCTGCGCCTCGGTCGCCCGCCAGGGCTACAGCCTCGCAGTTCTCTAGAAAAGCTACTTCTGTTCGCTTTCTCCGCGACCAGTTTCTTAAATCTTCAACTCTGGGTACACCTAGCAAGCCTCCGAAGAAAGAGCGAAAGAAAAAGACGGTGATTCCAACTTCTCAGTCAGCATCCTCTGATCACGCTGGCAAGTCTAAGTCCTCCCGTAAGCCCTCTTCGAGCCCTTCCGACGCAAAGAAGATTAAGCAGAAACCATGCAGTCCTTCTGCGAGCGGTGTCTCGTCTATGGAGGGGTGGATGATGATGATCCAGGTTCATTTCAACTTGTGCCTGGTCGTAAGGGGAAGCATGCATCAAAACTGTTTGTTAGAGATTCCGCTTAACTTACGGCTTTACTCCAGTGGAATCTGAATGGATATTCCTCTCACTATGCGGAACTTCGTCAGCTCCTGTCAATGTTGGATCCAGTGATCTTCTGTCTCCAAGAGACTCACTTTACGCCTACCACCACCTGTTTAGTCTCCGAATATACGCTATATCGTCACGACAAGATCACGGATGGTCGTGCGCCCGGCGGCGTCGCTATTGGAGTGTCTGACTGCTACCATTCCTCGATACTACATGTCACGAGTCCTCTTGAGATCGTTGCTGTCCGTATCTTTCTGCACCAGCCTGTCACCATCTGCTGTGCCTACATCCCCGCACCGATGCCTTTACTGCAGCCGATCTGGAAGATGTCTTTCACCAGCTTCCCGCCCCTATTGTCTTCGTGGGTGACTTCACCTCATACCATGCCGTATGGGGCTCTTGTCGGACTGAACCCCGTGGTCACGAGATTGTAGCTTTCCTTGCCGAGACGAACCTGATTCCGTTGAACGATGGCAGTCCCACGCACTTCACTACTGCTACTGGGACCTTTTCTTATCTGGATTTGTCCTTCTCCAGCCCAGCTCTGGGAGCTCAACTTCAATGGCGTGTATATCCTGATCTTTGTAGCAGCGATCATTTTCCACATACTTACTGGGTTTCAGCTCCCTCCAGCTGCAGCGTCGTCAATATTCAATCTGCGCCTAGCTGACTGGGCACGGTTCTGTGGTTGATGTTGTTCTTGTTGCCTAACCAAACACTTAAAAAACTTTAAGTCCGTTGGGGCAGGGTAAGGGGTCGTCCAAAAAATATATAAAAAATTCGGTAAGGTTGGTGGCACCTTTTCCGCACTAGCCGTCATCGAAATTCTAACAAAAGTGCAAAACGCTCCATTCTATTATTCATTGTACTGACTACCCAGAGACTATTTCCACAATCGTAACTACATTGTTCTCCACGCCTGTGGCAAGTCTATTCTCATTGCGCCTAGTGTTTGGCTTCTTTAGTGACTACAAGGAAATAATGTGAAAGAAGGCGGGAGGGGAGTACCATTTAAATGAAGCGCGAAAATTGATGTACGATACCATGCTAGGTTATACAAAGAAGTTCAATATTAGAAGCATGGAGCTCAGGAGTACGAGACAAACCTATAAAAACTAAGGCGAACTTACACTCAGTAACCCACACTTGCCTATTGAGTTTCATTAAAGTATATAAGGCGTCACGGGAACTTACTTCGAAGTCGAGGTTACCACGCAGTTCAACAGCTCACAGAGACATGCCTGGCTTTGTTGTTGCCTTTCATAGGGAGAAAATAGTGATCAGTTGAAGGATACCAGCTAGTTTGATCATTGCAACATCATGAGTAAATACTTCAAGAACTGATTAAACGAATTCTTTCCTAGGGAAAACTTGAACCTGGATTTCAGCCAGCACACCAACCTTAAAGCATACGTGGCATATACTGCATTTAAGCGTGTTACTCATGGGAATACAAGCATGTTCTATTCAGCACATGAATTTCTTGGCAAATATTCTGTGTCATCAACACGAATAAACGAAAGCAAATGGCGAAAAATCGAACAAACACCAATCATCATCATCGTAGACTTCGCTAACCCAGTTCCTGATACCATATTCAGTTATCCTTAATGTTTTCACATCTTACGTATACATCAGGAACGAGTTTGTAACGGCACAGCATTAACACAGATCTACCATCAGTAGCACTAGAAAGCCATGAGCTAGCTGAAAACATTGATGCGATTTTAAGCAGATGTCAGGTACATGGAACTCATCGGGCATGGAGGTTCGCTCGTGGCTAGTTAGCGTATGCGTCTTCAGCTCGGGAAACTCCGAGTTCGATTCTCGGCAGAAGCTTGTGGTTCGGATACACAGGTTGTAGTTAAGCATAGTAGGTCCACGTCTCATATAGTCTCGCAACTGAAAGGGATGCTAAACTCTAATCCACCCATCATCGTGACATATATAATAAGCGTGGCTACAAGTCATTTGTAACGAAATATCTGACACACCGTCGGTCTTACACGGTTTTCCTGTCATCCAGGAAATAGCAAGTTTTTCCAGACAATCACAGCTGGGTAAAACTAACCTCCTACAAGTGACATAAAATCCTATCGGGTATCTCATACCTGCAACAACGTTCCTCATACCTGCTCAAAATGCGTTTTTTCGGCGTTTCAGCTACCTATGGGCCTGAGATGAGCTAGAGGTGAAATTCGAGGGTGTTAATTGGACAAGGAAGGGTGCTGTAGCATCAAACATATATCGTTACACTACTATCAGTGTATGAAACAAGAAAGACAAAAACACCAATAGACATTACTGCAGTGGAAATCGTAATGGAAAAAAGATGAATACCTGAAAAACAGTGCATATCATTGGAAGGATACGCAGAATACCGAAAGCTTCACAGCAGTCGTATTACGTTGGCTCACTTTTGTGATTAATACTGAAATAATTTATCTAGATCTACTGTAGTGTTTTAATTTGCTTAGTACTTCTAAGAATGTACATTATTGGATTGTTTCATGTCATAGGTAACTATCTGACAGTAATAACATTTTTAAGAAATCGGAACACCGAAGTGGGTTTACACACTGTGGTGTAATACCAGGGAAGCAAGAAAGTTCGTGCGCTTTTATACTATGAAATAAAATTGTCAATTACAGGTGGAACGGTTTATTTATTCGACAAAATAGCTTCCATTTGCTTCCACAACCTTCTCCCAATGCTCAACAAGCTTGTAAATGCCAAGCTTGTAGAATATTTGTTCCCGAGAATCGAAAAACTCAGCAACTGCATTTTTGACGTCTTGTTCAGTCTTGAACTGCCTGCCACGCATAAAGTTGTCCATGGCCAAGAATAAATGGTAATCCGAAGAGGCGACATCTGGGGAGTAGGGAGGATGAGGTAGAAGCTCCCAACCAAGTTCTGAGATTACCTCCAGCGTCTGTTTTGCGTTGTGAGGGCGCGCGTTGTCCTGGTGATAGAGCACACCACTTCTGTTCACTAGTGCTGGCTGTTTCTGGGTCAATTTGGTGGCTACCGTTCTCAGTTGTGATGAGTACACATCTTTGGTAATTGTCTTACCACGTTCCAAGAATTCGTAGTGCACGATACCTTTTGTAGTCCACTAAACACAGAGCAAAACCTTGCATTGATGGATGTTCGGTTTTGCAGCCAAAGGCTTCGGATCATTCGGTAATAGCCAATGGTATGACCGTTTTTTATTGTCATACATGACCCACTTCTCGTCACAAGTTAATATACGGTCCAAAATTGGACAGATTTTGTGTCTCGTCTACAAAGATGAACAGATATTCAGTCTTAGAACTTGGCTTGTAGCGGTCAGCTGGTGAGGGACCCACTGACCCAGTTTCCAGGTCTTCCCCAACTGATGCAGACTTACCCGAATGGTTTCCCTGCTTACCTCGAATCGGTGAGCAAGTTCCTCACATGCTTGACTGGAATCATCTTCAATAGCGGCCTTCAGGTGGTCCATATCCACTGATTTAGGCCTCCCAGAGCGAGGCTTATCTTGCAAGGTCTCGTCACCAGTTGAAAAGGTCTGGAACCATTTTTGTGTTGTACGTTTACTTATTACACTCTCTCCGAACGCAACACATATTTTTTCTAGCTGCTTCTGCACCATTTGTCCCCAATTTAAACTCGTAAAGCAAACAAGCTCTAAGAACTTCATTTAACACTGACATGATCACGAGTGATTTTTACACACCATACTAACAAATGCGTTGTTGTATTCACCGTGGCTGATGCGTCAATGAATAAGCTTTCCCAAACAGTCAAAACTTTCATGCCAAATGGACGCGGGAGTGGTTAAACACCACACGAACTTTCTTGCTTCCCTGGTACAAAATGAAGTCTGCTTGCTGTATGATCGGTATTGTTGCATGAGGCTATCATTCTTGTTTGGCACACCTTTAATAATATCTTATCTAATTACATGAAATCCACATTCATATTGGATGATAACAGTTCTTAGAAACATGGAGCGCTGTACGGTCAAATTGAAAACGTACACAATATGGCAGTTTTGATACGTACGCAAGACAAATAATTGTTAAAACTTTATAGGTATTTATTTAGAGCGAACAAGATCAAGTAGAAAAAAATAGCTACTTAAACATAAAACCACGTGATCTCGCATCTTTCATCTTATAAACCAATAGAATACTAATGGTGACGGCACGTCATATGCGAGCGGATGATTTCTTTCGAAGGGAGAGAGAATTTCACATCACTCTTGATCGATTTTAATCTCAACCAACAGGGATAATGCTTACAATTCAATTGATACAACTTATTGTCCCTTGTGACAGTTGCTTTCTTCTGTTTTTCCCTCCTGCACGTTCAGCCAATTATACTGGCTCATTTCTCTCGCTCTGCAGTGGTAAACATTCCACCCTTTCCGCACGTTGCCAGTTTGAATATAAACAAATGAACATTGTTTTAGTCGAATGTCGACTTGAGTAGTGGACCTGCTGGTTATTAAGAGCATTTTTTTAGTTCTCTTTTGTGCCATTTAATTTTATAAAACTGAGATTTATTTGCAGTGAATAATTTCGTATCTCGTGTACACTAGTCGTGTAGTTTCAACACCCGACGCAAAAGCTGGCAACGCAGCATTGAGCACCACGTGCGCGCAAAGAGCTGTCACAAGGGACAAAGCAGTATCAATTGCACTGTAAAGCCTCAAAGAAAATGTACAGAATGTTTCATGAAAATCGAAATTTCTTGTTCTTCAAGCAGGATTACTCTGTAAAACTTAGATCAAGGAATTCAACCCTTATCCACGAGTTCATCCCCAAGCAATAAGCCTATTTAAGAAGTCTTTCTAGAGAGTCTATGTTCGTTAAATGTTAAACGTAAGTAATGGAAGTCTTACAGAAATGCTACGTTCATCTGTCCTTTTGTACATAAACAGCTATCAACAGTAAAAACGGATTTAATGTTCCAAAAATGGGTGCCATCTCTGACCTTATCCCTCTATTCAGCCAAAAGTGGTAGAAACATTCTTCTTCTTCAGGGATAATCGCAATGGAGCAAAAACGATAAAAGAGCGAGAAACTTTTTTAAAAAAATATACTCAACGTAAGAATTTGACAATGCTTTGAAGAAAATGCAACATGGTAAAGCCCTATCAAATATCAACGGAAGTGATTAAGAATCTCGTAATAGCAACAAAGAAACTATGTAATCTTATTAATGAAATGTATATCTCCGGAAAAATACTAAGAGACTTCGAGAAAAGCATATTGGTGCCCACCCCGAAGAGAAAAGGCGCACGAAAATGCGAAGAACACAGAACATTTAGTTTGTTTTCCCATGCATCAAAAATACTGTGCAAAATTATCGCAGAAAAATAGAAGAAAAAATCGACGAACGGCTATCCGAGAACCACTTTGGATTCAGGAGGAAAAGAGGAACAAGGGAAGCAATACTGAGTCTGTAGTTGATCATGGAACAGCACATCAGAATAAACAAACCAATTGTGATAGCATTTGTAGGTATAGAGAAAGCTTTTGACAACGTAGATTGGAATAATATGTTCAGAGCGTAGAAGAATCTGAAAATGGATTACAGAGACAGAATAATAATATACCAACTTTATAGGAACCAGGCAATTGTTATAGGAAGAGATTAGAAGGAAGCAAGAATAAGTAAAGGAGTGAGACAAGGATGTGGACTTTCACCTCTCCTGTTCAACGTCTATATAGAAGAGGCTATGAAAGAATTCTTTGATACAAACGAGAAAGGCGTAAAAATAAATGGTCAGGTTTTCAGCATAATAAGGTTTACTGATGACAAAGCATGAACGATGAGGACATACAGGAATCACTTTCAAACTTGAACGACCAACTGGAAAAAACATGTAAAATGAAGATAAATAAGAAGAAAACCAAAGTGATAAAGTGCACAAGAGCAGGACAGGAAGAGGCAAACGTATGGCTAGATGGAGAGAAAATTGAAGACGTTAAGACGTTCTCCTATTTATGAAGTCTAATATTCTCGGACGGAAGAAGTGAAAAAGACTTAAGTTCCAGAATAGCGCAGGCTAAACAAGCATTCAATAGGAAAAGAGGACTACTAACATCAAGAAATGTGTCGCTGGACGTTCGTAAGCGATTTTTTTAAGACACGGGTATGGAGCGTGGCGCTTTACGGATCAGAGACGTGGACATTGAAAAGAGCTGAAACATCCAATCTGGAAGCATTTGAAATGTGGTGTTGGCGCAGAATGCTGCGCATATCATGAACCGAAAGGAAAAGGAGTGAAAACGTACTAAAGGAAGCTAATGAAGGACGACAGATCATAAAAATAATAGAAAAAAGAAAAAAAAACAGCATACTTGGCCATCTTATTCAACACTACGATTGAATCACCGTGCTCATAGAGGGAAAGGCAGAAGGAAAACCAGGAAGAGGAAGACCAAGGATAGAATGTCTATATGCAGTTACGAAGAGGCCTTATCAAAATATAAAACAGCTCTCCCAGGCGAGAGAAGAGTTTTAAAATTTCCATGTTGCCCACCAACCTATGGTTGAGGTGAACAAGAGGAGGGTTCAACGTAAAAAAGTACTGAAACTGGAAGTGATTTAACATTACTGCGATTTCAAGTTTTAATATTGATCCTCATAGAACGAACAAAAAAATTGAGAAACAGTTTCTTTATATGAATTTGATGCAAAAATATATGTTGTGTCTTAGCTCTGATAACTCTATTGTAATCGCAAATGAAAATCTGACACTTCGAGTTTGAATCTCTTTAAAGGATTAACAGTAAGATATGGCGAGTGTCCTACTGAAGGCTGTTTCAGCCTTATGGTGGTGAAGTACAGACCCGTGCCCTAAGGCGTAAAATCCCGTTTCCACCAGCGATCATGTTCAATGTGAGAGCCCCGTTGGTGAACGATTGCACGACATAGTAGTTTCCACTGAAGGAGACCTCTATTGAGCACTGCCTGATCCAATTTCGCCCACTACTACTTGCACACTTTCCAAAGGCCACCAAGTGTGATCGGACGACGCTTATTGATGTTCCGTTTGAGGAGGCCGAAAGCACAGAAGTCCGTAAGGGATGCATCTGGTGCTTGACGGGGATGTCTCGAAATGGAATAGCCTTTACACCTGTCTCCTGCATCATACGTGTCATGTAGGCCACCGTTCGTTTGGAAATATGGCTGCTGGTCTTGTCCTGGTGGATGAACACTTTGTCAGTGTCATTGCCATATAAAGCCGGGGCATGTTGGCGATAGATGGGTTCCAGTACATGCTCGATATAACACAGTGCATTCACATTCACATTTGATGAAACCCGGTGTATCGGAAGCTTTCCTTTTGCACAAAAACCCGTCACTACCATAAACCCCTTTGGAAAACTCTCCTTGCAGAAGCGAACCCACTTTGCATGATCGGTTCCACACTGCGGCGGTAGTAAATTGCACACATCTGATGGGACCGTCAAATAGACCCATGCTTCATCTAAGGTGATCACATAACGCCTTTTGTCACCTGCCAGGTAACCTTCATACAGCCTTTTGCATGCCACCCGCCGTTCTGCGATGTGTGTTGGCTTCAGAACATGGACCCGCCGCTTGTGTGCACTTCTGAGTCCCAAATTGTCGCGTATGATTCGGTATACAGTTACAGTTGACCGTCCAACACGCCTCGCTGTGTCACGTTGGGTAGGTGGATTCTCCAGGGTCACAAACCGGCGGACCTTGGCAATGACGTCTTTCGACTGCGTTGTGGAGCCGGTTGCTTCTTTTGCCCCTTTTGACGACGCATGGCAATGGTTTGCTCTGGGTTTGCATTGCGACAGATGGCTGCATTAATTCCCTTACCAGACATTGTGAACCTTTCTTCTTGCACTGTGTTCTTATTCGGCTATAGCTGTAGCCCATATCAGAAAGTTCTAAGATGTAGTCCTCCCAAAAAGGGTCTATTTTCGGCGGCATTCTGCTCACACACGTCTCTCCTCTGCACGGCTTGTACACAAGTGTCTGGCTACTCCGTACTGCGTGCGTCACGTTGCTGACGCGAAACTAGAGCCTCTGGTGGCGACTGCAAATTGCTACCATAAGGATGAAACAGCCTTCTGTATGTGGAATCAGCACTCCAAGTACAGATGCAATTATTGCCTCAACCCTCTACTGAACGGAAAGTAGTAGACATTTGGTTTCCCTTTCCAATATTGATTCCATAAAGCGACAACAGTAACAGATGTTTAGAACAGTTTCTTCACATGAATTTACTGCATCAAGAAGTTCTATCTTGGCTTTAATAATCTATCGGAACCGGAAATATTAGAAATATACTACTACTTCCAGTTCAAATGTCGCTCCTACACAGCAAAAACATTAATACAGTCGACAGTGACAAACAGTTCCTTTCATATGAATCGAGTGTTACACGAGTAGGTTCAATATTAAGTTTAATCCCTCTATTGAAACAAGAAGCTGTAGAAATATATCGCTTTTGGTTCTAATATTGAATTTTTCATACAACAAAATCTGCAAGAGTTAGCAAGAAATTGTTTTCCTATATATATATATATATATATATATATATATATATATATATATATATATATATATATATATATATATATATATATATATATATATCTATATATATATACGAGGTTTGTCCGGACAATACGTATAAATGTTGAATAATAACTATTTTACAGGTTGCAGTCACCGCCAGGTGGCACTACTGCTGTAGCCAATCCCATCAACGCTCAGTTCGAGTCAGAGCGCTCTGCGTGTCAGTAGGAGTGTGTGGCTGCTTGTTGAAAGTTACCCTGATTCATCTGCTGTCGGCATGGAGCTCTCTCTGATTGAAGAACAGAGCAACAACAACAAGTTTCTTGCTAAGCTAGGTAAGAATGGCCGTGAGATTTTTGAGTGTTTGAAACAAGTGTACGGAGACAATTCTCTGAAGGAACCAACCGTGAACAAGTGATTAAAAAGGTTTCGGAAAGGCCGAGAAGACGTGAAAGGAGACCCTCGCCCAGGACGCCCGTCGACATCGAGTTCTGATGAAAATGTTGAACGAATTCGGACTTGTGTACTTAAAGACCGTAGATTGACAGTCAGAATGATTGCTGACGAGCTGTCAATTCCTAAAACAATCGTTCACGAAATTCTGACACAAAAACTTGAAATGAAGAAATTGTGTGCGAAAATCGTACCGAAGCTCTTGACTCCAGAACAGAAAGCAAAGAGTGTTGAGTGCTGTGAGGATTGGTTGGAAGCAGAGGAAAGAGGGGACTTTCTCAACCGAGTCATCACTGGAGACGAGTCCTGGTTTTACGAATTCGATGTGGAGCTCAAATCTCAAAGCAAGGAATGGAAGCTACCAGGAGAACCGAGAACAAAAAAGTCGCGAAAGGCAAGATCCAATGTGAAGACAATGTTGATTGTTTTCTTTGATTCTAGGGGCATTGTTCACAAGGAATTTGTCCCTCCCGGCCAGAGTGTGAACAGGCAGTTTTACGTGGAAGTTTTGAGAAGTCTCAGAGCTTGTGTGGCCCGAGTTCGACCGGATTTAGCACAAGGAGGTTGGTAGATCCTTCATCACGACAATGCGCCCGCTCACACGTCGCTCGTTGTGCGAGAGTTTTTGGCCCGAAGCTCAATCACCGTGACAGACCACCCGCCTTATTCACCCGATTTAGCCCCTTGTGACTTTTTCCTGTTCCCGAAATGCAAAATGGTGCTTCGGGGGCAGCACTTGGGAGATGTGGAAGCCATCAAGGCACAAACGACACGGCAACTGAAGACTTTCAGCAATGTTATCAATAGTGGAAACGCCGTTGGTAGAAGTGTATCTTGTCTAAGGGAGAGTACTTCGAAGGAGACCATATTATAATACCTGAATAATTGTAAAATGAAATTCTTATTCAACTTTTATACGTATTTTCCGGACAAACCTCGTATATATATACTGTATATACGATTATCAAATGAAAACCTTAAAAGGGCAATACATTTTAGAATGCAACAATGAAAAAGAAACCATGCCTGTTATTTTTCAACGTAGTCCCCTTGACGTTGAATGCAAATATTCCATAGTTTCGGAAATGCATGGATACCACGTTGGAAGAATTTTTTTTTTTTTTTTGGTTGAGATTGTAGCCATTCGTGTACTGTGTTTTTCATCTCTCCATTACTATTGAAATGCTTGCCTCCCATCGCTTCTTTGAGTGGTCCAAACACATGAAAGTCACTGGGGACAAGATTTGGTGAATAGGGTGGATGAACGAGACACTTGAATTTTGTCATCGATAGTCTGAGATCAGACGGGCAGTGTGCGGTCGAACGTTGTCATGCAGTAGAAGTCCTCATCGTTTACGCCTGATTGCAGGGCACAGTTGATTTTTCGGCAGGTTTGAATATGAGACAGTTACTGTCACTCCTTTCCCCATTTACTGTTCCAAAATTACTCTTTGCATCCCAGAAGAGAGTGGATATGACCTTTACTGCTGGCGATTGAGTACAGATTGTTTTGGTTTCGGTGAGGAGCTATGCCGTCATTCCTTGCTCGCTTTTTTTGGTTTCTGGTTGATAAGAGAACCCAGATCCCATCGTCTATAACAATCCTGTCCAGAATTGTATTACCCTCGGTGTTGAGACGACGCAGAAGTTCTTCACAGCGATCTTTCAATTCAACGGTCAACTTACGTGGGATCTATTTGGCTGGCACTATTGAAATGCAGAACATTATGCACAATGTGTTGAGCTGAACCAAAGTAAATATTCATGATTGTAGCGATTTCTTTCAGCGTAATACGCCTCTACAAGCTGTTCCGCTAACGCATTGTTTTCGTCGGTCTCTACGCGGTCCCGATCAAGGATCATCCTCCACAGATGTTATGTCACTTTTAAAGGGACAACACGAATCACCATACTTCGCTGCCATCCTACAATGAACTTCAATTGATTTCATACCTTCACTATTCAAAAACCGGATCACCGATGTGACCAATGGGGCGACCATCTTGATACTGATACTACCGCGTTCGTCGATCTTAAAGCAACATACTGTCACCTGTCCGTCATTAAGTGCAACTCAAGGCATATTACTGCCACGTATCGAAGCAATCGTTCACCTTACGGCATTTGATTGTATTTTTAAGGTTTTCATTTGATCCTCGCTCGTAAATTCATCATCCTTAGTGTAGGTTTTATTTTTTTTATCCGTGTATTAAAAACGAAACTGATAAATCTATCACTTCTAATCAGAGTATTGAAAATCTATAGTTCACCGTACTTTCAGAATATGAAGCGAAACTCACTATCCAAACCATTATTATGGGGCGAATTTACAACCCCAAAAAATAAGCTGTAATTTTCAAGTCTTAAAAAAGTCATGATTTTTTATTGTATTTATATAGAAACGTATACATATCTTTTGAAAAGAATAAATTCATTATTTTATTTTTGACCAATTTAACTTCAAGTACTGAGGATACTCGGGAAGCCTTACTCAAAAATTATCGTCATATAGCACCAATTTCTTTTTCCTTATTTTCGACAGTTGATACGAAAATTATTTTGTTCACATACCACGTATATGCACAGAACTTTTAATTTGATTTCACTTCCTTATTCTTGACTCACTTAAGGGAACAATTTCAATCATTTAGCCAAAGCAAGGTGAAATTCAATAGGAAAAATACACTACAAAAGAATGAAATATCATAATAAAAATATATAAAAAAAATACTTTATTGTCTTTTCTTTTCAACAAATATGTTAAGTTCAAGACTATACTTTTCTCGTATTAAACACTTTCTACCTAATAAAGAAACTAGTACAAGCATTTACGTTTCTTTTTTCTACCACGTTATGAAAAATACTACATTCAACATAAAGAGATATACATTTTACTATTCTCTACTGAAAAAGAGTAACCAATACATTAAAGGAACAAATATACAAACAAAGAAGGAACATTGCATTGAAGTAAAACTAATTCATAATGATAAATGTGTATTCAGGTACATTTAAACATATCTTCCAACTGATGAATTCTGCTGTAAAAGCAGCAAGTTCTGTTCTGTACCTTCATTCAAAATACTTTGGCACTTTTAACAAAGCATCCTATCCATTAAGTACCAAGCTCAAGAATCATGTACAATCCAGTAAAAATACTTGCAGTGGCTGTTTTGTGTCATATGAGATCTGTACTTTAAGCACACCCTGAGTTCACACAAAAGTTCCAAGTAGAATTTTCTTTAACTCACCATACAACCTACTCAAATTTAATTTTGTGTTGCTTCTCTTAATATATATGGTATTTATTGCTAGTGTATTGAACACGTTAACACCGCTGATCTGAATTTCACACCATAAGAATAAAATCGTTAATAATTATTCGATACAAAAAAGAAAACATGATTTTTTAAAAATACTTTAACACTGAAAATTTACTTCAAATACTTACAAAGTGTTTTGTTTCGGAAAATGCAGCAGAACAGTATCCAAAATCATACAAATCATGGTTACAATAGAACTACTTATAGTATGTTAAAGCAAATAAAAATGAAAGTAACAAAAGTAACCTAGAATATCAAGAATATATGACTTCTTTTGTGTGTGTTTACATTCTGTTAACTCCAGCATACTACTAGTAGATTGTATTCGGAATTTAGTGCTTCTTATGTTTTTGCTCCTGGTGTCGCTCCTACAGCTTTGCGTTGTGGGATATATTATGCTGAAAATGCCCCTTAATTCAATTTCTTTTTAATATTCTATTTTTACTTCATTTTCTTATGCAAATCCATGGACACGTAAGACCTGGTGGGACAAGTACTATTAAGAGTGGGATTGAATTTGCTTGTATCTGATGTGCTACATCTAATGGAATGTCTTGATATGTTTTCAGAATTAAAACGATTAGGTAAGATAGAACAGAGAGAAACTTACTGTACTGTTTACAAGGGATATATTTTGTACGATATTCTGTGATTATGTTTACTGCTGGTGTATGCATAGTAGCAGGAATAAGTTGATAGATAGGGCGAGCGAAATCAGAATAATAATGGGAGCTACGCATAGAATGGACTCAAGGAGAGAAATACATTCCGGATCTTAAGTATTAAGAAGGTAATATGGAGTCTATCCAGTCCGTAATGATTCGATAACTACGTTCCGTGAACGTCAATGAGATAGGACAGTTAAGTCTCAAAAGCTACAATTGGGTAGTGTGGATTCTACTGCCGTAAAAGCAGAACATATTCATATGCTGACTGACTTCATGCTACAGAAGCACCAATAACGTTAAGGCAGATACCTCGCGAGATATATCAACTAAGAATCTGTTGGTAATCCTATACGTGACGAAGTGTTCCACCGAAAAAAGTAATCAGAAAACCTTGTTAATGAACAAGAAAATTTGCACAAAAGGACTATTTTCTTATTCGCTCCATTCTTCCTAGTTATAACTCAATCAAATCGTTATTTTATTTATGATTCACACGAAGGGTTAGAAAGTCCATTTAGATCTCTTTTGTGTATTATGAACGTTAATACATTGTATGGTTTCTATATTTCAATGGAAGAAATTACGAAATAGCACATCTCATTTAGAGTATTATCATCATACGGCTGTAATTTTGATTTAATTTTTCTTGTTTTCAAACGCATTCTTTCTGTGGATTTACTTGGTGAAGGTCTGTTAACTTTGTAACAGCTTAATTTTTGTGTAATTTCATTCTTTATAAGATCTGCATCATTAATTATTCTAAGGTGTCCATAAGCTTCCTCACAACTTAGCTGCCTTCATTCATAGAAATCTAATGTAAAAGTCATCTTTGTGTTTTGGCCATCTTAAATGTAATATGTTTATTGGATTGTGTGTGTGTGTGTAACTAACGTTTTCTCCTAATTTCTTCGAAATATAAAAGAGCTGAGCTTAAACATTCTGTCCTCAAAAGATCAACAATGAAAGAACAGGTATGACCTTGTTAATGGGAACCGAAACCACTTGTACGAGATTTAGAAGAAATGGTTCTTACTGCTTTCATCTTTGTCGTCACTAAACATATGAGACTAGTATGAGGTCTGAATGTACTTCAAAATTCTATCATCCTGTCTAATGGCAAGCTGATAGGTTTGAAGAAAATTACCACAGGTCTTATTTTTCTTTCTTTCTTTCTTTTTACGTATTGTTTCAAAGCATTTTTGTCTCTTGTAAACACCTGCAACAGATAAATACACATAGTAGAAATTGGCCTTGGCAAAAACGGTACGAGAAGTAATAAACATAATTATGCTTTCGAGGTAGCAACGATTGAGATCTAGTAAATTGTGGCTATGAAAAGATATATTCTTCACTACTGTGAAATTTTTGCTTATTAAAATTACTTGAAACACATCAGTTTATATTAATTATTTGTTTCAAAATACGTTCATTGTGTCTTCATTTTCTGCTAGTTGATCAGTTTATGATGGAAGCAAAACTGGTTAAAGTAGACAGTATACATTGTATATAAAATCTCATTTATTGTAATCGAAGGCTTTTACTGATGATATATATATATATATATATATATATATATATATATATATATATATATATATATATATATAAAGGAATTTTTGGTCAGAAAGTAGAAATAGGATCAGTAGTATACATCATTCTACATACCTGGGCTGTTTAATAAATGTGAGATGGTTCCGTAATTTGCATACCAAAGTTGAGCAACCCTAACTACTTCATGTGCTTGTTCCTTATTTGAAGATCTTTCAGAGAAGACATGTTCTATTATTGTGGCCTTCGGATAAAACCTCATCCCGTGCAAAGAAACGAACTATTTTAGTTTTTTTCCTTCTTTCTTGTTTTTGATCCTACTTCCAATTTAGTGTTATTTAACTCTTGATATAAATTTGGAAATTTTCCTTGGCAAGTTTTCTAACAGAATTTGAACTAAACTCCTAGATATTTACGAAGCAATTAAATAACTTCTTGTCACGGGTGAAAGTTTTCTTCTTGAATTACATAAATTATTGATTCCTCTTTCTAAAACAGCTTTAAAAATTTCTCACGCGGTAATGACGCAATGTACATGGTTAAGAGTTCTGAAAAGAGGATCTTTTACACACTACAGTATCTATTTGCACCCATCGTTTTGTCCTTACTTTGGTCTCATTCAAAAAGCACTGAGTTTAACCCTTTCAGCAGCTGGGATCGAAGTCGACTAGTGTGTTTCAACAAACGAAAGAATGCAACTAAAAGTAAATATTACTTCCATATATTTGTTTCTGATTAAAAAGTAATGTAGAAATTTCAAAATATTAACTATTATTGTACAACAAAGAATTTTTTTTCAGATTGTCTATTATTTTACGATGTTGACATGTCAGGGTTCCCACTTATTTGGCAAGCACGAATTCTCTGGCTTTTCCAGGTTTTCTAGGTCTATATATAGCGTAAAAAAGTAACAATATTTCTCATCTACTATGCATATACATATCTATGGTGTATGCAGGTCGAGAAGATTTGCATAACAGTAATTTATTTCAAAACATATTCCTCGCCCAATAGCTTGGTAAGACAGAAAGAGAAAAGCATTTTGAGAAGTGAAAATCTGTACTCAAAATTTCCCTTACTTTTCCACGTTTTTTTTCAGCTTTTCATGGAATTCCATGACTTTTCACGAGTAAGCTGAATTCCCTGACCTTTTTAGGATTTCTAGATCGGTGAGAACCTTGCATATCTGTAGAACGGTACCAGTCGAATATTTTCAATTATTTCTCGGTGAGAATCCAGGGTGTCTACTAAAATTCCAAAATGAAATTTCGTGACTTTTTCGTGACCTTTTCTTTCCCAAACCATAAAATTTAGTAACATTTTCAAGAGCAAATTTGGGTGCGAATTGAGCCGAATTTTCATGCTTGCGATAGAAGTATACTTTGCTTGCCATTTGGTAGCGTCTAAAGCCGATAATAGACATTTTTGGTGGTGAATTTTGACGTTTTATGAAACAAAATTTTCCCGTCTATACTTATGTTTGTGCAGATGAAGAAAGAAAGAAAAAAAAAAAAAAAAAAAAAAATCGTGACCCAAAAGCTAAATTTCGTGACTTCATGACTTTCGTGACCAATAGACACCCTAGAACCCTGCATATCTATGCAACGGTATCAGTCGAATATTTTCAATTAATATTTTAAAGGTAATTTCAGATGTAAATACTGTCTGTAGCGAGTAATAAATCGATAATACAGAAAATGTGAAAAACCTATGCGATAAAAAGCTATGAGAACAACTAAAGGTTACCTAAACAATATTAAGACTGCTTAAATATCCCTATTGAACAACAATCAAATTTCCATTAAATCTTCAAAATTCTACGTCTCACTATGGAAATGAAATATTCAACAGGGATACTTAAACACCCTGAATACTTTTTCATAATTTTCTTTCTTTCTTTTCGTTCTATCTATATTAACATTCTGTGCACACATTGCATCTTAGAAATTAATTCAGCGTTTCACATATTTAGGTGTAAAGAAAAGAAAAACATTAAATCAGTTTACGTCACTTTTGTCATTCAAACCATTCAATTACATTTCCTTTACGTTGGACTAGACATATCTGAAGGTAACATCTGCGTAACTCTATATGCGCATTTCAAGGTAGACGATTTTATGAACATTATGTTAGTTACACAGCTAAAGTATCTTTTGTGTGTCTACTATCAATCATTGTTTGCCAATGACAAAATAAATTCCTCAGATACCTCGTACACTGTCAAGGAAACCTGACTTTGACAGTCGGTAACAAAATATTTCTTACCACCCTGATTTCATGTTTGACAGAAAGGAACACTTTCTTGGTGATCTTGCAACATATAGTATAAATAATCACTATTTACTGATTGAAATAAACTTTCGACGCTGCTATAAGTCATACACAATACACAATGTCTTCAATGAAAAAACGAATGTAAATGGAACATTGAAACAACTTGGCAGTCCTTAATACACGTATTACAAAATTGTTGGTTACTAAAATAGTCCTTTTTTAAAAAAAATCAGTCATTTGCTGAAACAAAATCACTTGATAAAACTCAAGTGTTTAAGCAGGAGTTCTTTGGACGAAGATCTACAAGTAGAACAGTCTATCATGTAGCTTGTCGTTTGGTTCTTTGTGAATATTCTGTCCTACGAGGTAGGCCAACTTGTGTGCATACTGAAAAAGAAAACCATTAAATAGAATTTGCTTGTTAGAACAATCACCAAAGTAAAATATCTGACAGAAAAGTCACTTCATCAATTACGAAATTCAGCATAGCCTTTTTAAAATTATAATTTTTAGAGAAAAAAAAAAAAAATCCACACTTTCACATAGGAAGCTGCTGGTCGTACTTCACGTTAGATACATAGTTCGTATGTCATTGTCTTCAGAATGAATCAGACTTTTGAATGACACCAAATCTACAACCCGTAAATTCAGAAGAAATTATTATTTTGCGTCCCTAGGGTGCTGGTTTACCATGAAAGGTATCTTAAAAATTTACACAAGTGTTTGTCTCGGGATTCTTGTTATTGAAATGCGAGTAGTAGGTACGAAGACAAAACATATTTTCGAACCATATATGTAGTGCGAAATTGGTTAAAAATACAATTGTTCATTTTAGAAAGCTCTTGCTCACACTTTTAACATCAGGTTCTTTGTTCAATCAGATTTACACTAGCAGCACAACCCTTGTGGACTAGTTGGTGATGGGTTAGGAAGCGTTCTGATTATAATTACAAATATAACGTACGTAATTATTTATTTGGTCTAGGAATTAATTCGTGCGGGTGGACAAGAGATGGCGCAACGAACGGAGCGTCCCACAGTTCCGTGTATCCACACATGTGTTGCAAACCCCTGTCATCGCGTATCGTTCGTAGTATAGGGCAGTGGATTAAAGCGTCAACAACACCAGTTTGTAGTTAAGTGAACATGGCGCAATTTGTGCCTGATAAAGTGTTTTTGCGGGGTGTCCTGCTGCATTACTTTAACATGCAGAAAAGTGCGACTGAAAGTCATCGTATTTTGGTGGAAGTGTATGGTGACCATGCTCTAGCTGAGCGAACGTGTCAGAAGTGGTTTGCACGCTTTAGAAGTGGTGATTTCGGCTTGGCAGACCAAGAGCGAGCTGGACAGCCAAAAAAATTTCAAGACGAAAAATTGACAGCATTGCTCGAGCAGGATTCGTGTCAAACGCAGGAACAACTTGCAGCAGCATTAGGCGTTGATCAAACAACAGTCTCCAAACGCTTGAAAGCCATGGGAATGATTCAAAAGATGTCACATTGGGTTCCACATGAATTGAAAGACAGAGACGTTGAAAGACGAAAAACCATTTGCGAATTGCTGCTTCAACGACAGAGCAGAAAGGGGTTTCTGCATCGAATTATTACGGGTGATGAGAAGTGGATCCATTACGAGAACCCTAAACGAAAAAAAGGCCTGGGTGAAACCAGGTGAACCAGGTCCATCACAACCAAAACGAGATATTCACTGTGCAAAGGTTATGCTGTGCATATGGTGGAATATGAAAGGTGTGGTGTACTATGAGCTGCTGCAACCGGGTGAAACTATGAATGGAGAACGTTATCGACGACAATTAATGCGTTTGAAGCAAGCTCTGGACAGAACACGACCAGAATGGGAGAACAGACATGATAAACTTATTGTTCAACATGATAACGCTCGCCCACATGTCGCAAAACCGGTCAAAACCTATTTAGAAAATGTCGGATGGGAAGTTTTACCCCACCCGCCGTATTCACCAGACGTTGCTCCTTCGGACTACTACTTGTTCGATTGCATGAACGACGATTTGATTAGACAGCGGTTTACTTCTTCAGAAGATATCGAAACATGGGTCTCTGACTGGATCGCTTCCAAGGATGAGGACTTCTTTCGCCACGGAATCCGTACATTGCCTGACAGATGGGCGAAAGTTGTGGCTAGCGATGGACAATATTTTTCTTAAGGTATTTATGTATTTTGTGTTTGTACTACAGCTTCAATGTGTGCGTACCAACCACACGAATTAATTTCTAGACCAAATAGTACCTGAAATACTGATGAGAAGTTCAAGGGGAAATACTTCTCATTATCACGCTGAGCACAACAGGTTATTATTGTGTTGAATTTATGATGTGTCTTATACGTTCAATTAGATGTACTAGAAAGTTAATTACATGGCTGTTCACAGAAAAAACCATAGAGATCTTGTGTGTGCGCTCTGTAAATACATCACATATGTTCCTATTATCTTGATTTATATGCATTTAAAATAAACTTAAGACAACAATAGAAATTCACATAATGAAACCTGGGTGCTTACTCAAAGTTGGAGCTTAGAGTAAAAAATATACAAGTAGTACTTAGGAACAATGAAATTAGTGGCAAATTGAAAACCCTGAACACTTACATATTTACGAAAATATTCGCTTTATAGCTTCATAAAATTTTCTTTTATACATGTCAATACCGTCTGACGGAAATCTACTTTATTAAGTGAATGAAAACCACCTGGTAGTCATGGCAGCCATATGTAGCTACAAAATGGAAATATGAAATATGCACTTGTTCAACATTATTATCTACAGGAAAGATATGATGAACGTGAGTGGTTGGGATTGGACGATAGAAGGTTGAACAGGGTGTCTACTGAAATTCCAAAATGAAATTTCGTGACATTTTCGTGACCTTTACTTTACCAAATCATAAAATTTCCTAACATTTTCAAGAGCAAATTTGGGTGCGAATTAGGCCGAATTTTCATCCATGCGATAAAAACGTATTTTGCTTGCGATTTGGTAGCGTCTAAAGCCGACCATAGACATTTTTGGTGGTGAATTTTGACGTTTTATAGAACAAAATTTTCCAATCTGTACTTACATTTGCACAGTTTAAAAAAATCGTGACCCAAAAGCTAAATTTCGTGACTTTCATGACCGTTTTCTGATTTCGTGACTGATAGACACCCTGTTGAACTAATGCAGATATGCATTCTATTTAATTTTCTGAATGTATAATGATAGTATCTGAACTAGTATAAACTTTTGATAATATACCGACTAGCACGTGGCATGGACTAGCTTTCTGCAGTTCCAGTGCAAAAGTTGGTGCCAACTACAATAAAACGAATGAACCAAAGAAAAGAACTGTCAACAGACCCAGACAAGCACTGACACGAAATGCATCTATCTGAAAGTTTAAATAATTTCTGTCATGGCTATAATGACATCACAGAAAAACAGCTGTACTGTTTGAAAATTTTTGAACGTAGTTAGAACATGGCTCTAGCTGAGTTTCTGTAAATTTATTTTAATTGAAAAAAAAATCAGCCTAACAGAGAGTCCCATTCCTTGCAAGAACCTTGCTTTTCCAATACTTACTACGTCATTAGTCACCAGTTAATTTTGATTTTCATATGCCTGCACTAGAATTTATTTGCATTGAAAATAGCTGGAAGAATTTACAGAATATTAGTACTAACCTGACAAGGCGCTGGTACACGGATGGTGCCTGGCCAATTGTAGTACATATGCGTCATCTTGTATGTAAGACGCTGCACATGGTCTTCTTTCATATTACTTGTATCTCGAACAACCACATAGTGCGTTGGTGATACAGTACCCTAGGAAAGTATTTTAAAATAAATAATTAAAAAAAATAAAAACTAAATTAAGGTAAATGTGATTAGTCGTACCTTACTACTTCTAGATTATATCTTCATTTTAATTTCTACTTGGTAATTATCCAGTATACCTCACAGATCTCCTTATGCATATAACAAAAAAGGGATTTCCATTATGTATAAGACAGTTTATTTTCCCTTTCTTCGTAATAAGCTCATCGAAATCTTCCTGATAGTAACAGGAGAAGCTAGCAATGTTGTACACGAGTTCAAAAGAAGATTGACTTATGAAAGACCATTAATGACACTGCAGTTATTATAAACTAAACACTAAGTTTAAGAACACTTTGGGAGTTCAGCTCCATTTAGGATGCCCAAGGAATAAGAGACAAGAGGTTGTTAATGGTCGCACTAGCTGTACTGTTGATGGGCTCCCCTCCCAAAATGATCAGAAGCTTCTATGCTGAATCTGGTATCAGCGAAAGCAGCATTCATCGGATAACTACAATCAACATCTTTTTAAAATATCGGGAAGATATAAATATCTATCATCAAATAAGCGCAACGTCATTGTCTAGGTAAACATATCAACTTTTATGGGGATGATTTCTTTCACATTAATGGTCATTAACATGCGATACTGAGCAAAACAAACACCCATTTGATACATTTAGAATTTAAGGTCATGGGAAATTGGTGTATGGCCAATACGAAGGAACGCTGACTGAGCTAATCTTCATTCAAAAATCTAGAATGAGGAACAGTACATAGATAATGTAGAAAACAAATGATATATCTATCATGTCCTACGCATGGGGACTTTTGAGTTACCTTACTTACTTCGTCTCTGTTAGAGATTGAAGAAAGAAAAAAAAATCTGAAGTTATTCTGCCATAATTCTCCGACAAGAAAACTTGTGTAAACAAATGCGTGGTAGTGAGATCAAGCTACGTTGGCAACCACCCACATGAATTTGATCTAAATTGAGTAACCAGACCAAAAGCATGCATGGAGAAGGAAGCAGTTCTCTCAATAATAAGCAACTATACATATAAAAGTAATTATGAAACAATTTTGACGCCAGTTAGAGTATCTTTTACGGCTGAGACATTGTAGTGTGCAAAGAACCGGTTGGTGTGAAAGGTAATAGCAAGTAATTATCCTTCGGCCTTCTTGAATGTGTTCAATATGACCAGTTTACGCACTTTATTTCTGTTAACGATTGCACCATGAATTAGAATGTAACTAAAGTAATTGAGTATTTATTTTTTTATCGGATTGCAATAATACTTCATACACATGTAATACGATATGTTAGTAGTGAGAACGAGTTTGTAATTACTGATTATTAAATAAATATGAACAGTAGACAAAAGAGCTGTGATTGAATTGTTCCGAATAGTGTTTTGCAAGTTCCAGAGACAAACAAAAGATACAGGCGGCATATGGAGAGTACCCAATTAACATTAACAACGTTAGAAAGATTGATGAAGTTCCAGGACGGGGAATTCTCGGTGGCGGTTAAATATCGAAGTGGAACACCAGCAACCGCAGTGGCGCATGAAAACTGAGAAAGAGTGCATGTACTGATTAGAGAGAACCGTCATATGACCATACAGGAGTTGTGTGAGGATTGGTTGCTGATGTAATGGTACGAACAGATCAGTTCATGAACTGAGTGAAGTTATTTGATGGGAAAGCATACTCTATTGGATAGTGGTCTTCTGCATTACAATAATGTCCATACTCAAATGTCATTGGAAATTATCAAAACAGGCCATTATCAAAATAGGATGGACAATAACGCCACAAACCTCTTGCAGTCCTGATTTAGTCCCATCTGAATTTCATTTATTTCCCGCTCTCAAAACAACTTTCGCAGACAGCAGGATGCAGCAAACATTAAAATCGTTGTAAATATACGATATATATATATATACTCCGAAATTTTTCTAGAGCGGATTTCAACACTGGATTGAAAGGTGACAGAAATGTATCAAAAGCAAAAAAACAATACTTTGAGTCACCTTAATAGGTACTTAACACATCTAACTATTTTGACTCAGACTTTTCTTCTCAGCAATAAAGCATTACTTTCGGGATGATCTTTGTAACATACTTAAAATTAAGGTCTATGCAGAAACGTGCGTTAAAAAGTTTATAGATGTTCTCCAAGTTATAACAGACGAACAATTTTTTTTCAATCTTCTTCAATCGTTATAAGCTTTTTAATGCCAGGTTCTGTTCTTTAAATTTCCTTGTCTGCTATTTATTTTCGGAGAAATTTTTGGACTTGACTGTACCTTGCATATTTCTTAATGTTCTATGGTTGGTTGATTTGAAGTTCTAGCGTTCTTTCAGCACCGAGGCTATATTAAACGTAGACCTAGAGCTTAACTTGTGATCCGAAGCCAGGTCTCCCACTCCGTTATTATTTTACGAAGAAACCATTGATGCACGTAAATAATTTCACATTATTTAAAAATATTAGTAGCAAACTCAGATTTGAAAATGAGTTTAAAAGTGCACATCTACAAATCATTACCTGTCTACTGTGCTGCGACACCAAAAAGAAATCATAATAGTTCCTTCTTGTAATAGTATGATCCATGATTGTTCCTGGTGGTGGGTTCTCAAGTCGTCCATTCTATGGAAAAAATCAAGGAAAAACAATAACATTAAAATCTACAATACAGTGGATGCTTATGTATGTCATTAATAATAATAATAATAATAATAATAATAATAATAATAATAATAATAATAATAATAATAAAGTTCGTCAAGGTACTAAATTTTTTCGGTCATACGTATTTCTTATATCGTGCTTCAGTTATAATTGGAATATTTATCTATGAAACCAATGTTCGAAGTGGAGAAAAAGGAGAAGCGGAATGTTTTATTACGATTTTGACTCGACATACTGGCTATCTAAAATGTTGAAATACAGTGAGGGTATGTTGTCTAAGATATTGTATTTCTATTTACATAATGATTCAAAACCATGGGAGAGCTTTTTTGCAGTTATGTGGGGCAGGGAACAGGGAAAGGCTTTGTCCCCGGCCCTAAATCAGAAAAAAATTAAAATATCCCCTTATGTTGTATTATAGATAATAACCCACGTATACACGAAAATGCTGAAAAAACGAGTTTTTGTAATAACAATTTTGAAACAATTTCCCGCAGGAGAACTCCCGACACAAAAATACATAAGAAAGAAACAACTGAATATAACACAACAAAATATAAACTTGGTGAACTCCTTTGTAGACACCTCATGTTTAAAACAAAAGGTGGGGAAAAGATAACAAAAATGTCGATGTTGGTATCTTAGAAGTTATTTCTACATAAGAAGTGACATATTTTTACATGCGAAGCTATTCGTCAGTTACTGTATATAAAAGTGGATTTATTAAACTCTATTACCATCCACTTTCCAGTGACGGTATGTCTTCATTACTGAAAAACCAGAGACGGTATGGCATACCACCGCAAACAGTCTCACTTCGACCACTATATGAAACAATAAAATTATAGAAGTTTTCGAAGATCTTACTGAAAAAAAAAAAAAAAAAAAAAAAAAATCCAATAATAAACCATCTTATGGGATTTTCTCCAGACATACCACATTACAGGCTCATTTAAAATCGTTAGAAAAGTTTCCGGAAAAATAGTGATTTTCGATTTCCATCCTCCAGTAAACTATTCTTATTATTGGAAGTAGGAAGTTAATTCGAAATTTTATATTAAGTTTAAAATTTCGTTCGCATATGTTCCACGATATGATCTCTATATGTGTGTACGTACACCGGGACGGATGAACGGACAGACAACCAAAAATGAATTGTTTGGCATGGGATCATGAAATATATCCGTTGAAATCTTGAAAGCAAATGATTTACATGATCGTACGACTTTCTTCTCTCATATTATCGCTTAAAAGTAAAAACATATTGTATGTTAAAACTATTTGCATTCAAGTAATGTAGAACTATATATTTTTGGAGACTTTCCTCACTGTCTTCTTCGTACTGGAAGAAATAAGAATCACGATTTTTACAAAGCGAGCAATGGAGAAAAAAATGTAAAATTGGACCCAAGTCTCCGGCTTACCGTATCAGTGCTTTAACCCCTACGCTATCTAGTTCGCTTTTTGATCCTACCCAGTTCGATTCATGATCCTGTCTTGCATTTTTTTCACTCTTATTATATATCACGGAATTCACATCTTTAAAGGGATTGAACATCGTGTCCGTGGGTTTTCTCGGGGTATTTCCGTTTCCTCCCACATTCTCATCTCACTAATTCTTCCATCATTTACTTGTCTAAATCATCGTCTCCCTTAGCCTAAAGAGCATAATCGTGGGATGCTAAGCTGAAATATTTCATTTGATTTTATTTTGGAGGTATTACTATTTTTTCCATTTATTGTGTGCAATAAATCAGAAAGAGTAGTTTATCTGAAGGGTTCAATTCTATTTGAGGAAACTAGATATTAATTTGAATACACATATATACAGGACTATTGTAAATCATCTTCCCAATTTCCAAAGTTCAGTAACTCAAGTTTATTTATGCACAATGACATGCAACTTAAGTTAAATGAAACAAAACTTCTATTATTATTATTATTATTATTATATAATACATACTCTAATGATCCATGTCAAAGATGCTCAATACGAGTGGCTTTTGTAATTCGGCACACATCAATCCGAGAGTAATTCTTGACACACACTTTCGAACCAATAGATGCAACTACTTCTTGAATGTGTACTCGAAGTTTAAGCAAATTGTTAGGCAGGGATGGCTGATACCCTTACTTTTAACCAAAATCCCCCAGAAAAGTTGCACGCTGTGGTATATCTGGCGACCGCTTTTTCAATCTGTACGGATGAAATTTACAATTGTTTTCGCAGAATCTTCCATACACTGTTGTATGCTTTAAGTTCAATTGTTTGCTTGCACGAACTGCTGACTTCCGGCAAAAGTCGCACGCACACGATCAACTGTTTCCTCATCAACTTCTGGCCAGTTTGTTTATTTCCTCTTGCAAATACACCCACTTTCTTTAAATTGTCTATACCATTTTCAAATTAAGTGCAGCCTAGTGGATTTAACTCGAACTTCCTGCTAAAAGTTCGTTGAGCACTAACTACTGACTCTTTTACATGAAATTCGAGAACACAAAATGCTTTCGTGTCTTCGTTTCCTGCCACTTTGATTTATTGCCGCCCTAGCGGCGGAATTCATAGCTAAAAATAAACTTTTCCAGTGAAGTTTTCCTTTCATTTAAGTAAGTTGCATGTCTGTATGAATAAATAAACGTTGCTTATTAAACTTTGAAGTCGGGAAGATTATTTACAATAGCCTTGTATATTTCTTAAATATACATTTCAAAATGTTAAATTCTAAAGGAATATACAGAAAATCTAGTAACGTTTAATCTTTTGCTATCGGCGATTTATATTATTATTATTATTATTATTATTTTAATACACAGTATGTGCCATGGTTTAGTCTCATTGTATACTTCTGTAAGCTACGCTGAAAAAAAGTTCTAATTCTTCACACTTTATTCGTCTGTCACATGATTTACCTTTACCTGTTAGCTGAAATTAGTCATACCCCGTTCGAATGTAATTCTTCATTAAGGCGTGCACAAAACTGACATTGCACTTAACAAGAACCAGCCTGCCACCTGGTGGTGGAGTTTATGTACTATTTGGAATGTTTCTAAAGAACTTCAAATTCGAATTAACTTCACTGGGTAATCGCTCGCTCGTAATATATTTTTCATGATCCAATCCATTTTGAAATATCTTGTGCTTCATTAATAACCTTAAATTATATTTATTTCTGCAGGAAAAAAATCAGAAACGCTAGAGTACTGATGGATCGAGTTCTGCTCGATCGATTTTTTTTAAACTTTCACAACATTCTTTTATATTTCATACATAAATAATTATTAACACTAAAATATGACACAATCAATTTATTTTCTTTCTCTCTCCTAGTTATACAGTTAAATAACACCATTAGTTTGATTCCTTATACTAAGTTTAATGTTACCATCAATATTATTAATCTTCCTTTTAATAATTCTATAATGAAATAAGTAATATTAAACGCAAAGTTTAAGTCTTACAAAAATTCAATTATTTACTTACAAAATATTTTCTACTGAATTTCCAAAAATAATGGTGAAGATTCATCAACGCACTTACCACTTTGGCAAATATTCTTGTATTTATTCGTTTTTGGACAACAACTACGACGAGCTTGGGATTGTAACCTTCTTGCAGGTGGGTGAAAGTGGACTCTAGCTGTGGGATCTCATGTTCTTGGCAGTATCTCAGCTGTCCATCACTTACACCATCACGAAAGATTACTATCTTCTCTGGTAGTGTGTTATTGACCTACAACAAATAAATAAATAAATCTGAGTTAGTACGATAATAATAATAATAATAATAATAATAATAATAACCGAATAAACTGTTACAACATTCCATAAGTCCTTCACAATACAGTGGGATCTTAGTTTGTACTTAGCTGATATTCAACCCAATATTCAACTGTTCCAAAGGGCCGCGGTGGCTCAATGGTAGAGCATTCACCGCTGGTGCGTGGGGTCCTTGGTCGATTCCAGTTCGCGCCAAGTGAACTTTGTGGTGGACAAACACCATGTGCGTGGAGTTTCTCGGGGTTCTCCCGTTTTCTCCCACAATTCCACTCATTTCTCATCATCACCGTCGCCCTTAGCCTAGCCGACATAATCGTGGGACGTAAAATTCAAAGATTTCATTTCAACTGTTACAATTCTGCAAGGAAGCTCACTTTACCGCAAGTGCCAATTAAAGGCAATTTAATGATTGCAAATTGCGAGCTGGATCTACTTAACACAAATTAATTTTTGTTCTTTGTCTGTACCACTAATACCAACTTTAAATAATCACTTTTTTTTAAAGTAAAATGTTTGAAATCTACGAGGTCAATGAACATCAGAAAGCACAGAAAAATCAAATAGAGAGTTATCGCAAATTAGTATTGCCTACAGCTGAACCGACAAAATCAAAAATATGTTGCATTAAAGAGTCACATTTTGTTGACATCCTGTCCTTTGATCTAACAAACTATACGTTTTTTCACGAAGCTTTGCAGCTCTTGTAAACAACGTAGACGGCAGTGTGTAAATGTTGCCAACTAACAGACTAAAAAGTTTATAGAAAACCTCGAGCTAACAAATTAAGAAACAAACCGAAGACCGAGAGATTGAAAATGAAATGGCATGGACTTCTGATAGATTACCAAGATACATTTTCTCTCTCCTGAATCTTTGAAGCAGCATATAAATATAGACAAAGAACACTAGGAAGCATGGCTACCCGCAGCGGGGAAGGGGAAAAGGGGATGTTGCCTCCCTGGGTTTTAAAAGGTTTTTGGAAGTGCATGTCAAGACATACTAATTTGCTTACTTAAATGTTATAACACTTAATATATTCATATTAAATATTATAGTATCTGGTATTATAGATTATTTACTGTAGTTAATAAGCATACGGGCGTAAATAACTGTTGTTTTACTTGATGTATTATGTGCCCTCGTGTATCAAAATATTGTGTATTCGCGACTGAGTTTGTGTGTCGGTCTTTTGTCCTCCCCCCCCCCCCCCCCGTGGAATCAGTATTTTACCTCCTTGAAAAAGTCCTGCGGACGTCCATGTCTGGAAGCCGGGCTGGACAATCTCTTAAATTTTCCCTGTAACTGCAAATCATGGCTAATTGTGGTTGACCATAAATCTTCGTCCTCTGTATATCAGGGAGTTCGCATTAATGGTTCAAAATATTCAATCTATCACTACTAAATTTTATTTAGCCTGCCCATAGCGTCAAGGGATAACATGGAAAATTAGAATCAGAGCTATTGGATCTTACTATGTTCTCTAGTCTTTGTTGTCTTACTATAGTTATTAGCTTGACTAGCAGATGTACTAAAACATGTGCTCTTTTACCCCCATCCATTTCAAAACTGAGTTTCGGATCACTACGTGACTCTCAAGTAGAGCCAAGAGAACATGTGGATCAAGTAATTGTTCATTTTTTTTTTTTAAAAAAAAAGAAAGATATTAATTATTGAATAGATTACAATTTTAGTATCCCTTGAAGATTTTTTCAGATATTTAGTTACTCCTGAGAACGGACAATCATTCTTGCGATTCTTAAATGTTCATGTAACCCTTAACGTACCAAGCCTAACTCGTCAACGTTGTTTACCAAGTTGGGGTCTTCTGCGGACCCCAAGTATTATTTTAATTTCTCAACATAGTATTGCAACTCAAAATTATTATTTTTTGGGTGTCTAAAAGTATACCTAAGTTAAATGAGCATTGTTGACATCAAATATTATGTTTACTTGAGCAATATTCAGTTTTTCGTACAATTTTATACTTTTGTGTTCGTAAATCTGAAATACAAATTTAACAATGGAGCTTTTACATTTTCAAGTGTGTTTTTATTTTTTGTATTTTTTTTAACGAACGCATCGTTGATATAATTATGTAATAGATAGTATATTCCAAACGGATGCAGTACACACAAACATCCAGAATAAATTGATTATTATAGTTGCAGGAGTATCACCAAATATCGTCCTCTGGGGTTCCTAGAGGACCCCGCTTGGTATGTTAAGAGTTAAACCCGATCGTTTCTTTTAATCGATATGCGAATTATAACCAGGGGTAAAAGTGGGAGAACGAGGAAGAACGCCATCCCCGACCTCGGAAAAATATGTACGACGTCCCCCAGTTCTTAAGAAATTAAAATGGGCAAGGATAGGCGGGGGAACAGCGTGACGTCATGCCGCTTGCTACCGTACCCCTACCTTTTCAGATCCACTTTTACCCCTGATTATAACATACAGAATTAACATCAGACGTTACGCTACTTCGAATCGGTGAAATTGCTTTTATCTTTATTTCTTACTTATCTTTAAAATAATAGGCCTACAACTTTTTATATACAATGAAAGGCTCTCCAATTATCTGAAGTATAATGCATTTAATATATTAAATAGAAATTTAGCACAAGGGCTCAGTTTTTCCTTTGGTTAACATAATGAACATTTGCATCCCAGTTCTCTGAAACTGACTAAACAGTCTGACTATGATTCTTCACAAAAAACGAAATATAATCAGAAGTGAGCAACACTTGCAATGAGCCAAATGACCATTATTCTTCCATAAGAAAATAGTCCCCAAGAAATTCCACTTGTTCAACCTAAGCAGCAATTATTGTATTTTTAAATCACACTAAGAACGTTTTACTTTCAATTAAAAGCACATCTCTATATGTGGATTGACATCTTACACAAAAATTTAAATTTAACAGGAAAACAGTTACACCCACTGACAAATACGCAGAGCGCGCGCTATATTTGATGATGGCCATGCAGGCAGGAAGGTTACCAGTGAAGGATTACATGCACGTGCAGAAGCAGAAATATTGCGCGAAACAGACGAAGCATTTTCTCCTGCACCAATCGCTGAATACTCGTGTGCGGAGTGATACAAATTGAGTTACGCGGTTTGTTTTTGAAGAGTGCAAAGGTTTGTGAAAAAGCGAGTAGACATTCGTGCCATTATCTTTTAAAAACTTATCTATATAAATAAAAATGAATGTAACAATGGTCCTCCCAGTCTGCAGCACAGATTTTGACGATTTCTTGTACATAGGTGGACCATGGCCTATTTTAGTTTTTTGATTAAAATACGTATCTTAACCGGGGAAGACAGGGGGCCATAATAAATGTGAAACATCGAGTATCTCACGAGGTATCAAATTAGAAGATGAAATTCGATACATAAGCTCCACATTACAAATAAACAGAAACAAACTCAATTTCTGAACTCAATTTAATATGTCCCCTCATATTAATTATCTGATAAATCTCGACGTTTAAACTCAACGCACATCCAGTTATCAGCAATGAAGTTAGTTATGCACACATTTCAATTTATACATGATATTTATTCATTTTAAGAGTTCAGATTCTTGCCTAATTTAATAATCTTTTTCAGACACTAACTTTCACCTTTCAGAGAGGTTAAGTACTACGCTGGGCTTTCAGTAACTGACTTATCGCCAAGTAACCTCAGACATAGGAAGATATCATTATTTTCTTATGATCACTAATAAGTAAGCAAGAAAAATATTAACTTACTTCGTAATACTTCTTCAAGGCACTTGCAAACGAGACTTTGATGCCGTCCATGAGTTCCTGGTTGGGACCTTGAAAGCAGCTCCGAGAGAACCAACGTGTCACTTGTTCATTTAACGAAGCTACAAATCCTGCAACAGATCTTCCTTTTCGAGCGGCATCGTGATACACGTCCATGCCACAGATCATAATACCTTTCTGTAAAAATACATACATAATAACCATAATTCCGCTTCCCTGTTTCACATGCTATCAGCATTGAATTTTAATGTAAATCTATTGCCTGAAGTATATCTTATCTTGAAATCTACATTTAAAAAAAAAAAAAAATAATTTTAGAAAAATCTTGAGAACAAGAGTTCTTACTGTATTATAGTAACAACATGTCTATTTTATTTTGTGCAGTTACTTTTACTAATGTACACCTAAAGCAATCTCAGATTTTTAACACTACCAATAGAAAGTAGCAATATATTAAATTCAACGCCTTTGTGAAAATTTTATATTAAACTATACTACTTGCGAACAGATATGCACAGTTAACAATATATATATATAGTGTAACATTTTGATGTTATAGTAGCTTCTTTATCAGACATAATAATGAAGATATTGCTATACAGTTAACAAAAAAGTATAAAGGTGTAACGTATCGATACTAACTGGAGACGTAAGAATGGAGATACTACTATGCACATTAAAAACAGTATAGTATGACATTTCGATACTATAGCAGCATCTTCAGACACAAGAATGAATATATTGCTATACCCAATTAACAATAAACCAGCGTAAAATGTAACGGCGATACTAGAGCAGTATATTCATGAGACACAAGAACGAAGTTACTGTTATACACAGTAAAACAGTGTAAAGTTTCGATACTATAGCAGTCTGTTCATCAGACACAACGATGACGGAATGTGCAACAGTATCGAAACATTACGGTGTTTACTGGTTGTTGGTTGAAGTATGGGTCCCTATTTAACAATTAGTATTAGTTTAATATGAAAGGAAAACTTTTGTTAGAATGTGATGTGAAACGTCAGTCATCTAAGTACACAAATGTTATTTTATTTTTTCAAAGTCATGTCTGTAGCGAAAAGTAGTGACTTTTAGTAGTTACAAGAACACTTAATGAAGTGTTTATACACATGTAATCGTAATCTACTTATATTAATAAAATAATCTCAGTTTGTGAGTAACGCTAATTCCTAATAGTTAACAATCGTTGCTCCGCTATGTTCGCTGCTCGCCTTTATTTGAAAATGTATAGAGATGAAGTTGAAACATAGACGTGCTTTGCTGTTTATCATTAAGACAAGAGCCACATTAAATGTAAAGAAAATTCTGATTACTTATCCACAAGCACCGGTTCCATGACACAATATAATTTATTAATTAGGCAACGTGAGCACAGTATATAAACTACAAACTGTGATAAACAAAATGAAAGAAAGCACGACTGGACTAGGAGATGAACTCGAGATATTTGGCTTATCGTGCCGATGCGTTAACCAGTCTGCTCCTTAAACAGCCATACATTCCAGCACACATGAAGTTGTTCATTCACTTAGAATGTAGCATTGAAACTCGCATCTATAGAGGAATTGGTGGGTTAAAAATCGGTCGTTTTCTCCATTTATTAATACATTACAGACAGTTATCGTTTACCTTTGGAACAATGCAATATTCAGCAAGCGATTTTATAAAATAGATATTGCTAATAGATACTAAAAATTTGAGAGTATGTTCATGAAGCTGTTACTGTGTTCGACACTTTTGTACCTGAAAAGGCTTGAGAGCTAAATTCATTTGGTAATATGGCGCACCATTCATTATGGTTTAATTTTACACTAATTCCTTAATGATGATCATTTCATTGAATGAATGAATACTGAGCGGCCAACAAAATAATCTAATCTTACACCTTGCAACTCTGCAATATTGGGCTCGGTGTTTGTTATCAAACAGACTGAACGTCTGAAAGAACTCGACTGAGAAAGAGTTTGAAGACATTTTAAATAATACTAGCCATATCAATACGTAGTAAGCTAGGTAGATTGATTCTACACCAGTCTAGCTCGGTATGCTTTTACATTTTCCGAGTAGCAATTTATATTGGAACCTGAGTGGCTGAGTGCGTGTACGCCAACAGAGAATGGAAAGGGCCTCATTTCCTGATTCTGAGCACGCTTTGCTTCTGAAATTGAATGTGAAAGTGGAACTGTATTTACTACAACATTCAAAATTAAACTAAACTTTTATTGACTTATATTGATCCATGACAGCATATTCACGGAAACGATGAAATCACAGTCTGCTTTATGTAAGTCTCTCATTAACTCAAGTTTTAATTTGTATATATCCTTCGACTTCAACTGCGCTGAATGAAAAATGATAAATATTGAACATAATTACTATTTACATCAGCTTGTTTTAATTCTTCTTTCCAACTCCACTGTTTGCAATGCAATAAGGAGCTGTCTGTCAGTGCAGATAGTTATTAATGCTGAAAACTGAATACTTACCAAAGGTATTTCTACTGCCCATAATGATCCTCCTAATTTGCAGTTGATTTGCAATAATATCTTCTGCGTAACAGAGCGCAGTCTGTCAGGTTTGCTCAAAGTCTTGCTATTTATGACCTATAAATGAATATTTCTTTTATTAGGCAAACATTTGAAGAACTTGTCTCGAAAGTTATACTAAATAAACATGCAAGACAAAACTACCATGTATAAAATCTATTTCTAAAACAGATAAGAAGCAATCAAGTGATTTAAATACAAATCTATCTATATATATAAGAAGTGCGTTCAAGTTCTAAGGTCTAGGTCTCATTTTCAGCTACTATCAACAGATAGAAGGATGCAGTTCATCTTAAAATACGCGAATAATCTTGTGTGAATTCGTGCCATAAAGGCAGCATCGTGGAGCGTTCGTAGTTCCTACAGCCGCCGCTAGAGTAAGCACCATTTTCGATACAATAAATTGAGAGATTCAGTGTGCAAGAACAGCGTATGATCAGATAGCGATGACTCATCGGTAGCTGCGGGTGGGGTCCCTGGTTTGACCATACCTCCAGACAAGTGGGCTTTGTGGTGGAAGAACACTGTGTGCGTAGGTTATCTACGGGTTCTCTAGTTTCCTCCCACTTTCGTTATTCCACCATTATCATGCATCTCATCATTACCGTCTTCCTCAGCCTCGGTGCCTAATCGTAGAACGTGAAACTCAAACACCAGCGTGTGATCAATCATCCTTTTTCTTCACATGTGTGGTCTGGCATCTATCGATATTTATCGATAACTCTGTAAGGTATGTAGTGAAAATGTAATGTATGTGAAAAATGTGCATTTGTGAGTATGAATTTTAAAGGTCGAACGTCGTGTGGCAACGAACTCACCACGCACCCTCGACCAAAGAAAGACCACCGAAGATATTGGCTCCAATCTTATCATTCCCATGGGATCTGCTGGAACCATTCCGCATGAAGACCTGAAAATGTGAAAAGTTTCTTCAAGACGGGCCTCCGGAAATGCGAATTATTGATTACACGGCTACTCGGGTAGCAGTCAATCAATGTGACCACGTGATGCACGCATCATGACCTTTCTTTTCGTCAACTATCACACTCATAGATAAGACTGAACACAAACAAAATTGCATCATTACAATAAAAACACATAGACTGCCTGCCACCAAAGAAATTTCGTCTTATCGCCAGTGCTCAGAAACTAATGGGACAACGAAGAAATAATTCTCACTCACTGTGTTCCAGAGAGCACTACAGTGACTGCTGGATCTTACAACCATGTTTTGAAGACCACAGTAAATTGATTTCAGCATCGAAAACAAAACGACCGGAGAACATTTTGCGTGTGCTCTTTCATCAAGACAATACTCCTGTTCATATGCAGGACTTTCTTCACAACACCTTTGAAGTGGTATTATGCTCACTACTGACAAGAACTCACTTCTACAAATTTTTGGCTATTTCCGACACACGCTCTGTAAATGTTCATTCTCTAGTTGAGCCGCTCTGACATCAACGATATTGCAGTGGTCAAAACATACCTGTAAAGAAGACTTCTCGGCGGTCATACTGTCATGGGGTCGATGTTGCGGACCCAAGTTTCAACTACCCGAGGTAAGAAATTTGTGAAATAAAAATATGAGACATTACAGCTTAAATCCATCTAGAAAATACTGAAAATAATCCGACATTAAAATATACACTTTTATGAAATACGGAGAAGTAGTAGCTGAGAAAAAAAAATCCAAAGTGGCAACCGAAAATGGTTGACTAGAAAATAATGAAACAATACATTGTATGCTCTTTCGTTACGTGCTTCATCAGATAGGGAGGGAGAACAAGTAAAAATAACCAAAGACCAGAAAAGTATCTTAACAGTGACGCCAACTTCGAAATCAGAGCCACGTGATGCTTTGTCAAATTAAAAGTAGAATAACTTGTCTTTATGTCTAATTGAACTGATGACTCCTATTTCTCAAAATACCCTCCAAGTATACTATATTACACTTGACGAAACACAGCCATCTTATAGCTGCATTCTGGCTGCATCATCATTCGGTTAGAACATAGGGGCTCCAGTACAGTAATTATGAGTACTTATAGATCTTTGAAGAACGTCCTCATTCATGATTTCATCAGCAAATACAATTGTCACCATTATCTACTCGAGGGCTCATCTCAGGAACCTTACTTAAAAAGCAGAGAGAACTCTTTCTTCCTAAAATACACTAACCCGGCAACCCAGGAAAACTCATTGTTTCAAATACCGATAGCACCATTGAATGCATCTCTGCTTTCCTCGACTGTCAGCTGCAACCTCAAGTTCAAGCTCTACTATCATGACTTAAAAAACACAAATCACTTTTTATCATTCTCTGCTCCATCAACAGACCCCCACATCTTAAGGTTACATTAATGGAGGTTAGAATAACATTATTACATACGGAAGTTCCACTTACATAGTGTTTCGAGGACTTGAAAAATTCTCAAATACATGGTTCGAACCTTAGAAATACAGAACATGATTCCTAACCTGCAGTCCAATTTATGTTAACCATGAACGACTCCACATTTGAAAACAATAAGAGTATTCGTGTGGCTTCCTTCATACGCTAACCTAGCCATGGCATTCCTGGAACAGCAAATACTCTTCTCATCACCACTTAAACCTTTCTTCTGACTTCAACTAATGAGACATTATCCTAATATGGACTCACTGCAACTATTCCTACAATTCGTAAACAACAATTCCCAGTCATATTCACTTGGTCTTTCTCCAAACTACAGTCACCTCCCTGATGTGCATGTCTTGAAGCTAATGTACATCAAATCCACCAACAAAACGCAATAACTTCAACAGTTCTCATTTTCCATCATCGAATGTTTTCCATCCTATACAATGGACATTTGGGGAACCCGTATCTGTTCCCCACATCGTCCTTCAATAAATACCTTCAATTCATCATTTCCTTACGATCAGTGAATCGAAATTTCATGATATTCAGTTGGTCCCATTTACTCTCGAAGTATGAATTACTTGAACTTGTGATTATGTGAGCACTTTAGATGACTGCGACGACATATACAACAAAGACTAGTTCAGGTGTGATTTGAGGAACATCAAGGTGAAGTTCAACACCTTTCTTGGCGCTCTCAATCTCCTGACTTGAACGTTATTGAACATCAATGATAAATTTCACAGCAGCGAGTCCGGAAAAAGATTTTCTCTTTAATCATCATTGACGCAACCGAATGTTGCACACATGAAGAATGGTTTTCTATTTCAGCGAAAACAACCTTAAAGTTATATGCCTCGATTCCGTACATGCCGTACTACCACGCTAAAATGATCTAATACTGTACTAATCAGGAAAATTGCATTTTGTTAACATATCTCCATTATTTTCTTATATACGCAGAGAAGCGAATTACTAAAATGTTAGAACTCATTACAAATTAAATATATATAATCATCTTACCTGAGACGCTACAGGCATTTCTGCACAACACACTTTCTTAATAGCTGAGTACCTGTCGTCTCGTGAAGTTGGACAAATCAGAACTACAACTTGAACCTAGAACAATAATAATAATTATTATTGATGGTGCTAAGAACAGCCATCAGCCTAACACAGATCTTCGTAAAACTAAGAATTAATTAAGGGGGCTTAAAAAGGAAGGAAAAAAATATCACCCACTTTCACAAGGCTTAATCTCGCAAATTTACGAGACTAAATTTTTTTGTAAATATTCAAAATAAACTTCGTCCCCTTGCTGATACTCTCTAATTTAACAAAATTTATAACTGAGTTCTACTGTTGATATATATATATTACTAATTTATTAAATGCATAACAATATGGCAAACTTTACATTTTGAATTTTTTCTTTTTAAATTCTATTTGTAACTGGGTAACTTTTTTTTTTTTTTTTATTGCATTTTACATCGCTTTAGGTTAAAGAAAGGGATGAAAAGTGTATGATGATACTGGAATGAACAGTGAAAGGAGTTTAAGCAATAACAAACCCCCTGAGTAGCGTTCGCTGCGACAGACTCATCTTACTACCGCCAGCCTTTGCCTTGGAAAGATTGGCCATGCCGTTGAAGGTGCCATTTTTTGTCTTCTAACATTGGTCACTTTCAATGAAAGGTCTTGAATCAAATTTGTCACTGGAAATGCATTATTTTGGTATATTTTTAATAAGCTAAGGTTAATAAACATCAGTCACTGTTCATGGCTATAATTGGTAAAATCATTTCTAGTTTTTAAAATACAAGTATGTGTATTTGTCCTCACTTTCAAGAATGAACTAATTATAGAGCTCTACATTACAGAGGCAACTCTAATCTTGCGCAATGTTACTCTTAAGTCTTTCTACATTTACCGTTAATATAATCTCTCTTCTTCACCACGTATTTTGTTACTCTCATGTATGCTATAGTTTTATTATATTTGCATGAAAAGACTAATATATTTCTATTGGACTGGTTTGCTGCCATCTGTGCAAATCTGAGGACTCCACAACATAATCTCTCATAACTTTACGATTTTATACTGCTAGTACACTTTAGAATACTGACAATTCTAGTAAATCATTCAGAGTTTTATAGAGAAATTAAAAATTTTAATCGAATAGTTAGCATGGATGATGATGCCTTTACATTCCACTGATATTAAATACAGTAAAACTTGTTTAAAGTGGACTCGCAAAGGGCTCAACTACTTTTCACATTGGACAAATTACCATACAAAATTGCGTACAAAAATTACAGTAAGTTTGAATAAATTATACTAATTTTAAGCATAAACTTATGGGCATATATGCTGTTTCGAAATGTAGATACGCTGATTCCATTCCTATACTGAAGCATGTTGTAAAATCCCACAGTACAAGTATCAACCACATAACTGTTTATTATTCTTATACACCATATTTCATACTGTATTTGAGTGAACTACATTCAACTACACTACAATACATACATCTTTGGGTTTATATAGGGCCTACTTGGAAACTAGGCCTATTAAGCCTTTTTCCAAAGCTCAAACAAAGAATTCATAATTTCCGAGGGATCTGACTGCGGCGAAGGCTTCACTTTCTAGCACTGGTACACGTATGTGCACATTCTTTAACTCTGCATTAGTGAACCATTTTTAAATGAATTCATTTATTCCCTCGTTGCTGGTTTTCTCTGGTTTCCCTTTCATTTGACCATTTCATTCCAATCTTTCATTCACTATTTTACCTTTTAGTTTTAGCACATTCTAAATTTCCGTTTTTCCGCACTTACATCGAGTCATGATTTCCCGAAAAGTGAGTTTCTTTCTCTTTAACTTCGATAACTTTATCATTAAGTGACAATGAGACATGAGACTTAGCCATGGTGCTCATTGTTAAAAGCCCGGGAATAAACTGGATTATTTTAAAATATTTCCGCATTATACACGTAGTTTAGAGTGAATTCTGAAATTATTGTTTTGGGGAACGCGATGGTTCAATAATAGAACGCTTATCTGTACTGTGTGGGGTTCCTGTTTCGATCCTCGGCCAAGTAAGTTTGTGGTGGATAACATCGTATACGTGAGTATTCTCGGGGTACTCCCATTTCTCCCCCACATTTTTATTTCATCAATCTTCCATCATCATTCTGTTGCCTTAACCATAGTCTCCCTTAGCCTAAAGGGCATATTCGTAGGACGTTAAATTGAAAAATTTTATTTTATTTTTTTCAAATTATTTTTTTCCGTTTCCGAGTTAGATGCATTCCGTATTATGCAAAGAAATTTACATTGCATAACTTATTTTCTTGGCTGGAATCATGGAATTAGTTCTAAATTAGCAAGCTTCCGCCATAGCCACATTCCGGCTTGGTCAAGTTTACTGTAATATTGATTCTTGGAGAATTTCAGAAATCAATTTTCAATCGTAAGACATTTTATTACAAATGCAAAAATGGCAACTATTTTAGGTAAATAATTATTTTCTTTACTTATATATTTTTCTTATTAAACTATCACCTCTGCATTCTTGTAGTACATTTTGCAATTAAAAAAAAAAAATCACAACATATCAGTACTTTTATGTTCTATATTCAATCTGAGACTATATTTTTTGTTAGCATTTTGATTAGCGAGGATCATTTTACATATAAAGGCGATGATATCGAACTGAAATTTAGATTTCTTTTAGAGTTATTTTTGAACATCCATGGGATAGCCCATGATTGTCCACGACTTCTGAAATCAGACTATATGGATATCACATTCAGAATATGTAATACACTAAGGCCTTGAATATGGCATCACCTCGGGAGGTGGCACGGAAAAACTAAATGTTACTTACTTTTCAATAAAAATGAGTTTTTCCCTTCAGCCTAGAAAACTAACTTCAGTAAGTATTCAATAGTGATATGTAAATGTTTCCTACAAAATATAACGTACTTGTGTTCTGTCTCTAGATCAAAGGGCCTGGTCAGCTTTTAGTTTTCCTACGTTTCTGACACAAAAAAGATTATACGTGGAACGGATCATTCAAAATACGAAGGAAATTCACATGAAAACACTGAAGTGTGATTAAAATTCCGAAGAGTTGTACGATTAAGCTGTTGAACGGCAGATGGAGCAACATGGAAAAAACACTGAACATGATAGCAGCGTCAATGCACAGATAGCCGATCCACTGGCGACATGTACACAGTTAGAGAAGCGATTTATGATGCCTCCTTTTAAATAATAGTTTTAAACTAACTGAAATCCATCACAGAATGAAAGTACAATACTGTGAATTTTGTGTCAATGAAGCAAGTCTACCAGTTGTGCAGAAAGTTTAAAAGTAGCGTTACTTCTGTGGAGAACACCCCATCCAGGCCAGGCATACCAAATGGTGACGAAGGAAACATCGTCGCAGTGGAAGAGTTTGTGAAGGAAAACAGACGTATTACTGTGAAATAGCCACCATTTTGGGTACTAGTGATTAGTTCAGCATACAGTATTGTCCATGATATACAGCGATTCAATCAAGTGTCTCCGAGGTAGGGTCAGTCAATTATGGTGAACTGAGAGACCATCCAATGACTTACACGTTTTCGGAACAATCAAAGACGCGATAGGAGGCATTTCCGAAAGGATAAAAAGGTGGAAGCTCGAGAACACGAGTGGCTATAATCACAACCAAACATATTTTTCACGTGATATATTCATGTACATATACACGGTGCTTATTGTTATGGCGAAATAAAGGTGAAGTTGTTTACTTTCAGCTAACCAATGATAAGCAGGTTAAGATCAAGATCTATAAAATACGATGAAAATATTCGCCTATTTATAAATTTTTTCAATGTGCAGTAATTGGCAGCATATCCAAAGTACTGTATGACGTATAAACTTTAAGACCTTTGCCATTTCAGTTATATGGATATTACCACAAAAAAAAAAAAAAAAAAAAAAAAAAAAAAAAAAAAAAAAAAACCGTAATAAACAAAGCCCCAAATACCACATTACAAATTCAAAATTGCCAAGTCAAATTATTTTTAGTTTTCCATTACTTTGAAATGCAGGAAACAGCATGCTTCCTTCTGTTCCACAGAAGAATTCTACTCCAATCGCCACAAACTTCCCGTAGTTTAAAAGATTAAAACACAATGCAAGAAAGTATCTTCTATACCAATCGTATAGTATTTCTAAAGGCTCGAACATTTCTTCAAAACCTCTTTAGCATTAGTACTATGGAAAATAAAGATTGGCAGTCAAATAATTACAAAAAAGTAAGGATGCTGAACTTCAGGGGACATAAAACCCGATCTCCAATTTTTTTCCCCCGAGCTGTTATCTTAAATTAAACTATTAGAAACGTTGGTATTTTATATATACGAAGGGGGATCAAATATAATCGGGATTTCTGTTCCTGAACATTAATAATTGGTAGGACTGGCCGCGCGCTTCTGCTATGCTTAGGTGGCACCTCCAGGAGTGGAGAGAGCGTGCTGTTAGATATTTCCCGCCATTTCGTCAGTACCGCTCATGATGTCGGAGCAACAGGTGCACCCCTTCACTACGCAACGCATAATTATAAAATGTCTTACTCGCGAAGGAGTTACAGCGGCAGAAATTTGCCAGAGATTGACTGCAAAGTTCGGAGATCAAACATTGTCAAGGACGCGTGTGTATGCCTGGCATAAAAAGTTCAAGGAAGGACGAGAACGTGTGGAAAATCAGCAACACGATCGCCATTCTCGGACCAGCATTACGGACGAAAACATTCGTGCGGTTAAAGGCATTATTAACGACGATCGGCGAGTAACAGTATCAGAAATTGCAGAACAAGTCGGAATCAGCTATGGGAGTTGTCAAGCAATCATCAAAAACGACCTACAGTTCCGTAAAGTGTGTTCCAGATGGGTCCCTCACCTTTTGACCGAAAATCTGAAGTTGAGAAGTTTGGAGGTCTGTTACAAGCTTAAAGCAAGGTTTGCGGAAGTCGGATCGTCACCTGCGACGAAACATGGGTTCACCACTACACTCCTGAATCCAAACAAGCCAGTAAGGAGTGGCGCAGGAAAAGGGAGGCAGCACCAGTGAAAGCCAAGACTCGACTGTCAGCTGGCAAGGTTCTTTCAACCGTTTTTTTCGATCGGCGAGGTATTTTGCTGATTGATTTTTTACATGAGCGATGCACAATAAATGCTGAATACTACTGCGAGCTGTTGAACAAGGCGAGAGTTGCATATCGCCGCAAAAGACGAGACCAATCGATTAGAAAGATCCTCAACCTGCACAACAATGCGCGACCCCACACTGCTGCTCGAACTGTCTCGAAGCTACAGGAAATGCACTGGACTACACTTGAACATCCCCCTTACAACCCGGACTTATCGTCCTGCGATTTTTATTTGTTCGGACCGCGTAAAGAAGCTCTAGGAGGGCAACGATTTGAAGATGAGAGTGTGGAAGAGTTCGTGTGTAACTGGCTGGTGACACGACCCTGTTCTTTTTACGATGAATGCATCAAAAAGTTGCCCATACGCTGTGGCAAATGCATTTCCAAAGGAGGAAACTATGTGTAAAAATAAATTGTAAGTGCCCTGTGGTATTCAATAAATGAATTTAAATAACAAAATCCCGTTTATATTTGATCCATCCACGTACACACATTTTAAAATGTGTTTAGGATGTATTGGAAGGCACAATGTGACCATACAGTTAGATGGAAAGACTGATTTGGGACTAGAAGACTCGAATCCTGATCTCTCACTTGCCTGATCGCTGGTCCAGTTTCTGTGTAATTACATTGTACTTTCAGTGCTTAAAAGAGTATTTCAAAACACAAAACAGTGACTGAATGGCACAGTTACTTTTGTACCACCACAAAAATTAACATTTTCGTCGATAATAAATTAGAAACTCCAAAACGTGTTGCAATCCGATGTGAAAATCCAATAGCTTCGTTCTTCTAACAATTAAGTAAGTACTGTTATGGACAAAACTGACAAAAATGTTCTACATTTAGTATGAATAGTATAAATCAAATATAAGAAAAATTACTTTCAATTCTTAGTACACAATTACACACACTACTAATACGGCACATTTTTCTGGCAGTTTATGAATAGATTTACTGCATAACAGTTGTGGATTTTGCACACAGTATCCTGAAGTGCAATAATAGTATAATCAGCAAGTATACTTGAAGAAAGGAATAAACATTATTACTTACCATTGGATTTACGTTTTCTCTCAAGGCTTGAACATACGTATCAGTACGATCATTATTTAATGCCACTTTTTTCGGGTCAAGCACTTGAATACCCATCTGAGGACCGACACGTTTCATGTTGAAAATATAATCATTCGTGTATCTCTCGTCTCTACGTGTATATATGACAACCCACATTTTCAGATCAACCTGAGAAAGGAAGTTAACACATTTAACAACGGTGATATAGCTACGTACTATGAATTAATATTCATGATAATATGTAACATACATACTATTATAAATTACAAAAAGCAATCACAAGTAAGAAAAGTACTGTAAAAGAGAGCACTCTTAAGCTATTAAAATTAATAAACCAAACTACTTTAATATTTGTGAATATTTTTCACAGTTTAGGAATTAATAGTATAGAAACACAAAACAAAGAAAATTCTAGAAAATGAAAACCCTGGCCACTCCTGACAAAGTTGAACTCACTATAATATAATTATGCCTTATTTGATTTCAAAGTTCAAAACCAGGTTCACCACAATGATTTCAAATAATGAGTGAAAGACGCGCAAGAAGTGACGGTTTAGTATCGTATAATATGATTTTCATAGAGGCTGTATATGTTGGGGATAGTATCACTGTCGTACTCCTGTCACCTCATACTATTTGTGTTTATTTCATTTGCGTCAAACAATAATTATTAATTTATTTGTTTCTGCAACTACAGTATTCTAATATTAAACTCAAAAATTATAGAATGATTACATAGACAGTTAAACTTCAGACAAAGGCGAGAAGACGATCATGAATAACAACTACTTTTTCTATGCGCGGCCTCGGGATTGATCCCCGGTGGAAGCTCAGTTTTCTTTAGCTTACAGAGTACAGCGGTAGATACGGGACTTTTTACTTGAGAGTAATAATTACAGACAATGTAAAACATCACTTACGAATTCTATCATTCTACATACAGATTTCTATAATTCCTGAATATTATTTTTACTTCTGAGCTTTTGACTCTCTCTGGAGTCTTGATCACGGAGGGAAAAACATTAGGGAATACCATGGACTTACAAAGGGAAAAGTGGTGCTGGAACACTGTCAAGTTCAAGGATCACATATCAAATGATAATGCAAACTGCAATATAGCAGAGTCGATTTGTGCACTTTTGTTCTTTAGTGAAGGGTTGGCAGCTCGTGCTGGTGTTATGCCAATGCTGTGGATTTTTGTGATTACTACTTCCCCTTCCTCACTTAACAATCACTTGTCTAAATTTGTTGTTGTTTCCATTCATCACGTAACTATCCCTTGTCCAACTTTATTTATTTATTATTATTATTATTATTTTAATGAATATATACATTTTCAAATACGAGCCTCTCTATTTCGTTTCTGGTCCCCAATAAAATATTTGAATCTCCTGCCTTGTGCTGTTTCTTTTAGACCGTTTCAACAGACCTGACACTGGACTTTCTTCCCTTTTGAATCCCTAATATGCTCCTTGACACGAATCTTTCGATTTCTTTTGGTTTTGCCTATGTAACACTCATGGCAATTGCACTTTATTTCGTAAATACTCGATTTTTCATTGGGATCCGTGTAAAAACTCTTAAATTGAGTAATGTTCTTTCCTAAGATTTTGGAGGCTTTCGAAGCTGTATGGAAACTGGATTGCATATATATCTTATTAAACGCAGTTGTCAATCTGGAAAAAATAAGCAATCCCATTAATTTTATGTTTTTCATGTCGGTTTAGGTCTATTGGAACATAAATCTCTTTTAGCAAGGTTATATCAATTAAATAATAATAGGACTGGATACCCATTCATACTGCATAGCTTCAATAAATGATCAATCTCTATCTGTAAGTCTGTTTTTAGGAGGTAAGTCGAATACGTGAAAAGTAATTCTTCCAAATATTTGCTTTGGTGCTTGCAGAATGAGTAATTTACAATATAGGTACCAACTGTAGACTTGTGGTGGACACTAATAATGAACTTATAACGAGATCTGAACACGCAAGATAGACTGGCACAATACCGAAAATATCAGCACTAGCTGATAATCTTTCACTAAAGAACAAAATAGCGCACAAATCGACTCCGCCATATTGCAGCTTGCATCACAAACCATTTGCTGTGTGATAGCTGAACTTGACAAAGTGTGTTCCAACACTGCTCTTCCCTTGTTAAATCCGTTCCATTTTATTCCTTGTTTTCATTTTATTTCTTTCTGTTTTTATTTCCTGTGACCAAGACTCTAGACGAGAGTCGAAAGCTCGGAAGTACAAATAATATTTAAGAATTCCAGAAATCTATAAGTAGCATGAGAGTAAAAATTAATTACTATAAAATGATAAACTGAAGGGTAAGGAGAAAAAACACGGAATGTCCATGTATGAGATTTTTCGGGTGCTTTGTCCTATCTGTTGGTGACTCTTGGTACTATTTGACTGTATATACCATGCATGCGTAGATGTAAAAATGTCCATGTAAAAAGGGGCAAAAGATGTAACTAACCGTATTCTTTTTACGTGGTTTTCAATATTAAAACGCCGTTTTCTTGCAAATGCAGTTTTGTGACATTCCTTCTTTTTTCCCCTTACCCTTCAACTACTTCCATAATACACAATTACTCAATGTTTAGTACAAAAGAAATATTCTTTTCAAGATTCAACACATAGCCAGAAAAAGATCATCATACATACGGCAGATAACACATTACTACTTGTAGCATCTCGACTCCAGTCAGCTGAAGGAGGTGCCCTGATTTGCTTGCCACCACCGAAGATGATTGTTTCTGGACCAACAACCCTTGCCTCTAGGTCCACTGTATCAGGAGCAAGCCTCAAGCCCCATTGTGATAGCAGCTCTCTCGCTCTGTCATTTTCTGAAAACAAAGAATTCTACTGTTTTAAAACGTAGGTAAACTTGTTTCAAAAGTGTCAAGAACTTAAAAAACACTCATTAGTGCCTTTCTGTTTTCCATAACGTTATACTAATCAGACTTGTTAAGCTAGTCCTGTGCATCTCTCCACGCTAGCTACTAATAACTACCTCTAAGAAAACCCTTTCCTTTAAGTATAAAATTATGTTTTAACAGATTATTTTACAATACTACAACGCTAGTTACCTTTTCAACCTTTAAACATTTTATTAAACGTTTATTAAAAGGAATAACTACAGTGTTCAATAATGTATTTTATCTCAAGAGTTATTAGCTCACCAAGTTTCATCCAGAGTTACATGCTCACTAAATTCTTATCCATACAGCTAAATCAACGTACAATATTTTAATCCATAACCAATTTATTTCTAATTTAAAACTGATTAATATACAGAATAAATTAGTTTAAGAAAAAAATAATTCGACCACTGTAACTCACAAAGAATGCTTTCAGCTAACCATACCCAACAATACGGATAAAAACGTCATTATTATTATTATAACACTTCAAAGATTTAGCAATTTACGTAGAAATTAGTAGCAAAGGAGGATTAATATCTATACAGTTTCCAATTCCGTACAAATTAATTGATGGTCATATTGCATTTATATCCCCTTCGTTGGATTTATAATAAAATATTATAAACAAACTATTACAAAGAAGTAAAAACTCCTTCTTGAAGTAAGCATAGATTATATAAAATATCTAAAATCTTTACATGGTGTTATGCGACATTTGTGTATATTATGCATTCAAACACCTTGTGCTTTATGAATACGGCAGTTGTAATCTTGGGAGTTGTACGGCTTAATCACAAATATATTCGAGAAATGGCAACATACTATCATTGAGAATGTCGAAATAAACTTATTGGTCCATGCTCCCATTCACCTGTATGAGCGGGTGCAAGTCTCACTACAACAAACACTCCTATATCAATACAAAGTTTTCTCCACACACTACTTCTCTAGATTTCCGGTACGCTATACAGAAAAAAAAAAAAAAAAAAAACGAGAATCGCCGGACCACACTCAGTCCCCTACAGTCTAGTGTCTATTCTTCCGGAAATCGGTTGCAATGGATCTGTACTTCATATCCCTACTATCCCTACTAGAAATGGAGATAGAAGAGGAGAGGAAAATCAACTTCTTGCACATGATTATAGAGAAAACAGGAGGAAAATTTGAAACGAGATGGATACGTTTAGTGACTGCAGTAATTCCTGCTGGGTTTAAAAACATTTTCCGTGACCAGACGTGAAAATCATCAGCGGTACCGATGTTCTTGAATCTTCTGCGAACATAACCCTAACGCTGTTTTGCGTTCACACGTTGGCAGTCCGCTTTGATACATCAACAAATTAGGCAATTTCATTTACTCAACGAGGACAACAGAATGTACTCTTTTTTTGCCATTCTGTCGCACCGCTTCTCCAACCCACCTTCGAGCGTCTTTTTTCATGAGGAAAGAATGCGATGCCGAAATATACTGCCACAAGAGGAGTGACATAGACAGGGAAACTAAGAAGAATTTTATACAGAACATGAAAAAGAAAATAGAAATGATAGATAGCTATACAGAATAAAAAGAAAATAGAAATGATAGATAACAACGAAGAAAAAAGGAAAAGACAGAAATGCTGTGCCAGTTATTAAAGGGAAACGGATACAGAAGAGAAGATTCAGAAGGAAGAAACGAGGAAACAGAGAAAGAAGGAAAACGATGGTTTGGTATTGAAAGTTTAGGCGAGAAAACTGAGATCCAGAAGAACCTGATGAGGAAGGAAGGGATTAACACTTACAGGAAAGGAGGAAAGAGGACAATAGACAGTAAGAGAAAAGAAAGAAAAGGAAATAAGATCAGAAGAGGAAGGAGTAGTGTACCAGATTAATTGTAAAGAGTGCGATATGAAGTACATAGGGCAAACAGGAAAGAGATTAGAATAAAGGATAAAACATAAGGACGATGCAAGACTAAAAAGAGAACGATGCAATATATATATAAAAAAATAAGACATAAGAACAATGCCAGACTAAAAAGAGAAAACAACGCAATATATAAACACATTAAAGAAACGGAACATTAGATAGATTGGGAAGGAATAAAAGGATTAGAAAGGGAGAAAAGAGTGTGATAAGAAAATGGAAAGAAGCCCAGTGGATTAAGAAATATGGGAAGGAGAAGTTGATGAATTGGTCTAGTGGACTTGTGATACATGAATTATGGGAAAAGATGAGACAAAATAGAAAGAAAGAACTAAAAGGATCAACACGAGCTGTTGGAGCAGGTGTACTATGGGGAACAGCAGATGGGCAATAGCGAATAGAAGTGTAAGTGACTACACTATTTAAAAATTTACTTTTTAAAGCCAATTAAAAGTTTACGTTTTGTAAAGAGAAAGTGGCGTGTCTTCCATTTAGATTGTATATAAGCTGTCAAGATTGGATATTTCATAATGTGTCTGAGGAAGGCTATGGTACATAGCCGAAACTAACACAAATATATAATCTTAAAATATATATATATACTGCTTTGGTCAGTTAGAGTATTATTAGCAATCTTGAATTTTCCAAAGATACAATGAATAATTTACAAGCTTTTTTATGTACCGTACGTTATTAATTTCCCCTTATATTTCGTTTCCGATGCTGGAAACCTCGTCTGAGGGGGAATCCGTTCAAGAAAATCGAGTTATACTGAATCACACTTTCTTAGTTTATCCATGTATGTGCTGCAAACTCCTTAAGACAGTTATTTACAAACCGTTATAAAATATATTTTCTTATTTACAGGTCTATATACAAAAATATGTTAATTGTCACTAACTGAAAAATATAGTGATTCTTCCTTTACGCTACCATGAGCCAGCTTCTGTTATGATTTTGTTTACTACTAGTATGAAAAAATTATTATACAGCGAAATTTTTCCAATGGTAAATAAGTTTATGCTTATTACATTATTAATCGTAATTTGAGCAGATTTATTGGCGTTTCTTAGATTTATAATATGGTTCTAGTTTTTATTTAAAGACTACTGATTCAGATTTAATCCAGGAATCTTTGTGCTAATAAAGTACGATTCATAGGTTGTGTTCTCTATTTGCAATGACTGAAGCTGACTGCTATGGCTTACGGCGGAGGGGAGGAAGAATCGCTATATTTTTCTGGCAGTGAAAATTAATATATATATGTATATAGACTTGTAAATAAGCAAATATGTTTATAAGAGTTTATAAGTAAGTGTCTAATTTTGCATCATATACGAGAAAGAAGTATCCAACACATACAGATGAAGACCACTAGGAAATCTAAATCTAGTTCTACATGTTTTAATCTGAAACCCAACTATATTATTTTAGAATTAACTTATCGAGCGTAGGCAGCGTTCGAAAGCCTTGGAATATATTGTAATACCTCGAATCAGTCACCTGTATGTTTTGCTTTCGTTGAACTATGAAATGTACGGATTTACAGTACATTTTATGACGAAAAAAAAAAAATTCTAACTCACATTATAATTAATGTATTTTTAATAAAATAAAAACCCTTACCGCTTATACCCTTTATGAACTTCATCAAAGACTGTTGGCGCTGCTCTGGAGTGACACGTGTATACGCTGACACATCTTTCATTACTCGGAAATCAGCTCGCATATCATCCGTCAGACCGGTCAAATAGCAAAGCTCCGGTATCAAACATATTAACTGCACTCGTGGCTTTTGAAAGAAAAGGATAAATAAATCATTAATGAAGACCAAACTTTTAAATTAAATCCCATATTCTTACTACTTATACCTTAAAAAAAATCTAGAGTCGAAGACTTTTTCCCGATAACATTTAAAGCTCAAGTAGAAAATGTTAAGTAAATGATACAACCTTCCGATGACAAAGTTATCTATCCCAAAGATGTGAATTTGAAAGCCACAACTGCTCATATCCTCGGTCTCTCAACGCATGAAGAATAATGAAATCACAGAACCAACGAACTTATTGACTCCACAACTTACTTATTGTTTATAAAACATGAATATTAAAAATAATTACCTATCTGACACAGCATAAAATAATAATAATAGTGACCCAAAAAGATTATCTCAACTATCCACATACTCGATTTGAAAGGATTTTTGAGTTTTAGCAAGACAGAAGTATTATATTCTAAAATATACCTTTAGTTAACTAACACGAGTTGAAAATTTTGGGTAATTTCTTTATTGAAGGAGAGAAGTTTTACTTTTCGTAGGGGCATGCAGGGTTGGCAAAAACCATGGTTTTTATTGAAAAAAAAAAAACGTTTTTTTGTGTAAACTCTTTTTTTTTTGTTTGTTTGTTTGTTTGTTTGTTTAAATAATTTGCTCTATGTATTTATATCACATATGGACAGAAACAAGTTTGTTTTGCCTTGGTGTTATTATGATTATACTGGAAAGGGTCACATAAACTTAAAGCGGAATCCAAAACGCTTCTCGGCTTATATCCGAGAGAACTTGTCCTCCATTTGAACTCGAAACCGGAACCAGTTGACCACAAATGCGATACGTCTGCCGATTCACTCATGAAGGATGCATTTTTTGTGTTGCGTTGCGATTCATAAATTTTGCGAAAACAGCTACGGAATGTGACCCTAGGAAGATATGCTTCACTTCGTTGGTACAAGACTGGGGAGGAAGCTAGAATGATGTCAGTTTATCATTACTCTTGACTATATTGTTAAAAATATTTTAATAACAGTAATATAATAATTTCAATCTCGCTACGGTTTCGAAATTACCTACACTTGAGATGTGTATCTAACGATTAACAACAAAAAAACTTTCATATAAATATTATCTCTATATTTACCTCTTTGCTCCCTGTTTCCCTTTTCTTGAGCTTACATAACAGCAACGGTTGATTAGGATCACTCACTGTTATATTATACGCTGTACGGTAGTATTCCACAAACGAGATCTGAAAGATCCACAAACAATAAATTACAGAAACAACAACAAAAGATGCTTTCAATTTACGAGGTGCAGGCCTCCCAGCAGGACACTAAAAATATAAGTCAGTTTGATTTATAAAATAGGACAGTTTGGTTTATACAATGGAATATTATGCTCAAGACCACCCTTCACATCAACGGACAACTATTGGTTATCCAAAATAGTAAAAAAATTTTAAAATGCAGCTCCAATAGCTTTAGAATTCAAAACATATTCGCACTATTTCAGAAGAAAAAGAAATAGTTAACTCTTATTTATAGGATTCCCATGGCATTTAACACTGTCATCTGTCGAAATTCTTTGAAAGTTATTACCTTACGTAACTTTAGAATTAAAAATATAAAATTAGAAAACTGAAGTCACAGTGTAAATTCTATCAAAGATGATCCGAAAATTCTAATCCCCTTTACTAAGTCGCTGAGGGTGAATAATAATAATAATAATAATAATAATAATAATAAAAATCATCATCATCATCGACAACTTCTGTACTAAGACTATAAAAGGCTGTTTCGGATACATGCAAAGAAGTTTGCATAATACTTATTACCTCAACAAATCCCAATTTCCCAATACTTGTGCCCTCACGTCTCGTAGTTGTGAATGCGAACATGGAGTGTCGTGTTTGTACAAACGTGGGATATCTATACGGAAAATGAGTCGTAAGATTTCACTGGAAATAAGCTATTTATATACCTTTATATTTTGTCAACATTACTGAACATTAACTTTTTAGCATTCCCAAATCCAGAAACAACCATGAACCACATTGGGGAAAATCATTTAAGTAGCTGATTAAGTCGATACGTCCGTTTGCTTTACTAGGGTAGTACACAACGGTACCTTTGACTACCTCCGGATAGATAAATCTATTCCTCATTTGGTGCGACTACATTTTCCATATATCATTCCTAAAGTTTTCGGTTCCTGGTCTTTTGTTCAGATGTACACCAAGGTTGGAGGTAGTTCAAACGGAGCTAACGATAGACTAGTCTCAGATGATGAATGATTCTGTTGGGATTAGGAAGAAAGACATAATATCCTCCAAGTAGTTTCTCTCTGTGAGAAGTTCTTTTTGGCAAGTCATTCAGCGTATGTGACTAGAGTCTTCAATTATGACTTTTGCTAGTCTTCTTATGGGTGTTGTTTGAAGGTTAATGTTCTTGTATGGGCTTTGTACGTAACGGGTCACTATACCATGAACATAGTTTTTCCAACGTCAAATCACTGTCTCGTTACTGTTTTACAATCTTGCCATAGATTAATTGTCTGGAAAAGAGCCATGATAAACTCCTCTTAATAAGACCCGTAACATTAACTTTCTTACTAACGGTTCAATTTCGGAAGAATTACATTACTGCGTGTATTTCACTCTAAATCCTGGTAGAGGAAACCAAATACGAATTTGCAACGTATGTCCCTTCGATACAGCTCACATTTATACACGACACTAGCGTACCAAACTTGGTCGCATGTGTCCAAAATGATCTTCTGTTTAACTAATGAGAAAGCGCTTTAACTTTACTTCGGTGGAGGAAATGAAAGAAGTTACAGCAAGATCATTCACTATATATTGTTATATTCAAACAATGCGAGAGAAAACTAAAAAGGAATCTAATATTCTGTATTAGTTGACTTCCCTCTAGTAATAAAACCCATATTCACAAAGTACTGACAAAAAATGCACTAACCTCAGTTCCATCATGTTTGGGAAACGTGGAAGTTGCATTGTTGTTGAAGTCAATATCATCTATTCTGTAAGTTTTATTGTTGTATCTCGTCAACACCGTGCACCCGACAACGCACTTTATTACTTCATCTTGAAATTTGTTTGGATTTTTCGCTAGGATCTCGGACCTGCAATGTAACGAAACAAATCGAATGAAACAATCGTCACAATATCATCTACTGACATACATTTTCAATTTGCTAGTTAAAAAATGAAATGGAATCTTTCAGTTTGACGTCCCACGTTTATCCACTTTAGCTAAAGAAGACGATAATTAAGGCAAGTGAATGATCATGAAAGAATCAGTGGAATGAGAATGTACGAGAAAACGGAAGTATACCGAAACCCGCAGACACGATGTTGTTCTCAAACTCACTTCGTCGGGAATCCAACCACGGACCCCGCGCATCAGAGGTGAGCGCTCTACCACTGACCCACCGTGTCTCTCAATTTGTTAAGTCAAAATGGAAACAAAATATGCCTGAGAAACAAATAATAAATCGAGGTAGAATGAAGAACAATGTCCTTTAATAATTATAACGGCTTACATGGTGTCATGATTTTACATAACGAGAACAAATGAGTGATACGATTTGAATATTGCCCACGGAAAATATTGCGAACTTATGATGTGTTCTTTTGTAGGTGAAAACGATTACGGTTTTTAATTGTTCTTTATACTAGATATTATCCAAAAATATCTGAACAGTACACTCAAATTTATCAACATCGGAAAATTCTTTCTGACCAAAAATTTTGATTTAATGATTCCATTCCCTAAAACTAGTCTTCAACATAGCTCAGGCTATAAATCTGAGAATAATATTTCTTAGTTAAAAAGATATAAACCGAGAAACATTGAAAAAGCAAACAGTTTACATCACAGAGAGAAACAAGTGTTTAACATAATGGACTAGTTTCCACACACTGCTAACCAATATAGCATTTTAAGAACTTGTTTCACAGTTGCAGTTTCTCCATAACATAGCATTTCTCAATATCTGAAACTCTGCGTTGCAGTAGAAAATGAGCAAATGGACCAAAGAAAGAATAAAATCTGATTTACAAGAAAAACTATATTTATTGAAGAAGTGTATATATAGCATCAGTGCATACAAGCGAAAGAACAACAACAATTATACTTCATCTACTACCCTTTCAATTCCCTAATCTTTTTTAATGTCATAAAAGAAAAAAAAAATAATACCTACCATACTTCCTTCAATTTATGAACATTAGTACTTGCCAATGTTTTATATCTTCCGAGGTAACTTACCGTGAATAAAATTTATAGTAAAATGAAGTTAATTCTCTCCTCAACTTACATAATATCATGAACAGTTTGTGTCCTGAGAACACGATGTGATGCATCAAGACATAGTTGGATTCCTCCTTCATATTCATCAACAGCTGACACGTATCCTGGCCATATTTCCAATCTACAAGGAATAGAAAACGAAATTGGTCTATTTATATGCAGTGGACTCATTTAATAAAAACTTAATCGAAAATAAATGGATAGAATCAACTGTTAAGCTTTATAAAATCCTTGAATCATACACTGATTCGTGACTACATGTTAATGAAATTGTAAGTGCTTTTCCTTATTCTTTATTTAAAACATCATGTGCTACCCGTACCTCCCAGTGCAACTGCGTAAGACGGACATGTGATGCAAGAACAGGCTTTCAAACCTCCGGTATCTATCGATATCGCATGTTTGTCGAGAATAACAAGAGGAAAATTCACTGGAATTTACCTTCTGCATAAAGAAATTTGAAGAACTGCTCTGAAAGCTTAAACTCAACAGCTTTTCTCTTTTAGATATTTATATATATTTATTTGCGGGGAACTGAGCTAGTTTTTTTTTTTCAGGTTTTTTCTGGTAGTAAATGTGTATATATATATATATATATATATATATATATATATATATATTTTTTTTTTTTTAAATGGACGCATTTGTGTTCCACACTACACAAACTACACGAATCACAATTTGAAAAATCACAACCCTCTTGCTCCCTGCGAGATATTGGCTTCAAATACAAGCAATATGACAAAGAAGCAAAACAAAATATACTTATTTAAGGGAACATGCTTTACTCAGAATTAAAAGTTTAGAGGAAATGATTAATATATATCAGGAAGCACTATATATAATAATATCAGGAATATATATCAGGAAAATCACTTCAAACAACAAATAAGATTTTTCTTTTCCTATTTACAGTTCTAGATTTTTAACTAGGTACATGCCTCAACTTTTAATTAGGATCAAACTTTTAGTTACTTTTAAAGTAAGTAAAAGTCTGAACCTAATTAGAAGGTAAGATCTGTACCTGACTAAAAAATATGAATGGAAGTGTCTTATTAGCTGCTAGAAGTCACTTTCTGAAATATATATGCTACCAGCTTAGATCGTACCTTCATAACGTACCTGATGAAGGCAACGATATACTGCCAAAACTAAGTCAGTCCGTGTTTTGGTCAGATTTTAAGTAATTTCATACAAATTAAATGTGGGTAACACTTCACTTCTCACAAGAAAGTTTTTGAAAGTGGACGATTTCACCATGCACCTTGGATCAAAAATGATATTATAGAAATAAACTACTTACCTGTGTTGCGGAATTTTATGTGACAATGATGGACAGAAGTTATTCCTTCCAATTCGTACTAACTCCAGCGCACCCATGATTCGTCGGAACAACACATTATACAGATGAACACATTGACCAAGCGTTTTCTGATGTTTGAATATAATGGTTACAACAACTTGGGACCCATCAATTGGATGCTTTACTTGATAAACAGATCTCTGAAAGAAAGGCGCACCACTTTGAGTATATAGTTATTACTTATAATTAATATGCGAAGTTTTCAATAATTATGAAAACTATTCTACCAAACACTAACAAATTACTCCCAATATATATATATATGATGAATATTTCATAACATAATAATAATAATAATACATGTATTTTAGTGTAGTTTACTTTCCTTGCCAGTTCCTGTTCAATTATTCCAGGAATACGTAGAAAACATGAATATAAATACGCATTTGGTATGAAGTGTTTTTAAGTCACATAAAAACGAAAATATTTTTACACGAAAACGGCCATTTAAGTTTTCTTTTACCTTCTTGAATACATATAATAGAATTTGAATATTGTGGTACATTACATGGCACTAGCACATAAAATCGCGCACAATTTCCATCGTTACAAATGCATGAAATGGAAACTAAGTTACTTGAGCTACTGTTCTTATGATCCAATAAACACAAAGGGAATGTTTCTTGGATAAAGAAAATATCGAGTTAATACACCATTCTAGTCTTGTTGTATCCAAATGTATAATTCTATTAATTACTTCTTTTTAAAAAAATACCTTAAGAATGTGCACAGTATAAGTACAATCCAGTATAGTACCACGAAATTTATTTTATTTAAGCGTGCCTTCAAAAATACGTCTAAATATATCATGCTTAAGATTTGAGTTTCAAATTCTCAAATTTTCATACGCAAACAGAAACTAAATAAAATGTGCCCTGAGAATCTAACTTAAAGATATCAATACTGTGTTGTTGATATACATAGACCAACTGCAAGAAACAAACAAACAAACAAAAAAAAACTTTTGAGTTCTACGTTCCACGGTTATGCCGGCTAGGCTAAATGAGACAGTGATGATGAGAAAATGAATGAAATGGTGGAATGAAGAAAGTGGGAGGAAAAGGGAGAACACCGAGAAAACCCATGCGCACAGTATTTGTCCATCACAAAGTTCACTTGGCGCGAGCTGGGATCGAATCAGTGACCCAAACACTAGATGTGAACGCTCTACCAGTAAGCCACCGTGGCCCCCTTACAAATTTTGAAACATCCATGTCAATATACTGCATTCACTCCACTCGATTACCCAATCTTATCTACCTTCTCCCTCTCCACTTAACACATATATGCAAATTTATTTCTTTGCTATAAATGACACGATTCACATAGTTAGGACCATATGTCTGCCTGCAAAAATGAAAAGCTACTTTTAATTTAGCTGCTAAGAAATACAGAATTTTCACAAAGTAAGTTATCTTTACCTCCTGTGGTAACTTAAAGGGCAAATACAACTTCGCACCATCGAATGTTTTTGCTGATCCAATTATTTTTGCCACTTCATTCATAATTCGGAACTTAACACTTGAAGCATCAACTGTTGGCTCCATAGTTACTTCATATTCGAAGACGCCCCTACCAGGTTCCACCTCCAAACGTATATAATTAGCAGTTGCTGGTATCCTGAAACATAAATCCTTCATTACTTAGGATTTAGACTTGTGAAACAAAAACAAGAATAATTAACAGAATACCAGGTAAACAATCAATAAGTAACATTAAGTTTTTTCATATTATTGGTTATGTACGTCTTCACTAGTCTTTCGATTTGTTTCGATCCTTTATATCGAGATGATTGCCAAAATAATGGAACATCTGATGAAAATGCAACTTACCTGATTAATATGGCGTGGGACCACCATTAACCTGCACAACAGCTCTGATTTGTCATGAAGTGGAGGCATAATGTCATGAAACGTTTCCAGAGAAACACTGTAGTCCGCAGCAAAAAACCTGCAGACGAAGTCTTTTGCTCCAAAATAAGTGTGCAAGGGAGGACGCCGAGGTTTCTCGTGGCGTGAATCGTGCCACTTAGACGTTATGTTGATTCCCTGCGCTGTTAGGCGTAGGTTCACAATAAACTTACATGCTCATGTTGCAGGTTTTTTGCTGAGAACTGTACCATTCCTCACGCAGTGCAGCAATCAGTTCAGTAAGCGACAAAGGGAGATGTCTTCTCCCGGGGTTTGAGCTCCAGAATTGGCCACAAATATTCAACATTGAGTACTCGAGATCTGGTGGGCCAGGAGAGGAGTTTTCACTCCGATTTTCATGAAACCACGCCTCAACAGCTCCAGTAGTGTCAGTTCACACACTATCATCTTGGAAAATCCTCTCAATTGCCGGAAACACCTGAATCATAGGATGCACTGGTCACTAAGACATCCAAAGAATCACCGACAGCAACGCATCCTATACGCGTAATAACAACACATGGAATTAATGAAAATTGCTTCCTATAAGATCATAGTTCCACTCTAAAGAGGAGACAGTCCGCTCAACAACATTAGTTGGGCGTTCGCCATCCACAAAGGTACTTTACTGTTGGAAATAAGGTAAAAGAGCTAATCGATCTCATACTACGCGTTTACAATCATTGGTGGTCTACTTTTCATGACATATTTTTGATGCCATTGATTAGCAGTTTGAAAACTCCACCCTCATCGTGGAAGTGCATTCAAGTCATACAACTTGTGCCTGAATTGTCGCGAAAGGATGTTCCAGGAGCTTGCTGCGCAGTCGCTTCCGCCGCATTCGCTCTATCGTCGTTAATGATCTTGCTCTTCTAACGCTCAACGATCCCTGTCCATGAGGCTCTTTTCTAGCCACTGTTACTCTTCGTCAATGTAGTTTTGTCATGTGTTTTATAGGCCATCACCTTGGACACTGTTCCTCGCGAAACACGTAACACAGTGAGCAGCTTAAATACACTTGTGCCAGCTAATTCCGCATTTATAGTTTTCTCTTTGAATTCAGACTTTCCTAATTTGCAACCTGCTTCAACACAAACCTGCGTTCTACCCCGCCTGGAACCATATACTATCACGTAGCACACATTTCATATGTTAAAGAAGACGGGTGTTTTCCACGCCTTTATATATGTAAATTGTGTCACTTTAGTAACTTCAGTACATATAAAGGCCACTGAATCATTGTTGAGCTATGTATAAAGTCAATACAGACCCCAATACGCTTCTGGTTACGTGTTAATTAATACTGGCAACCTTACATCATCACATTTTGTAACGCATTTTATTATTTTAGTGTTATTTTTAAATTTCTGTTGTATTTTGGCATTTAAGATGAGATAAAATAACGTAAAATTCAACGAACAACCTTCTTGAGCATACACTACTATTAGCTGTATGTTCATTTGTGAGTAGTGAAAACACTTAAAAAAAATTCAAGCGAAAGAAGTAACATGACTCAATTATTTGAAAATGAAACTAAACTAAAAATAAATAAATAAATAAAATGTAATGAAGAAAGAGGTAAGCGTGTGTTTGCGAGGGTGGAAGACAGGAAAGTGAGAAAAGTTTAGTAACGAGGAAAGAGGGATACCTAGATCCCTACTATTATGTACAACTACTTATATGTTCTTACGTTGTTGGTCTGAAATAACCAAATTGACAGAAGAGTACTGGTCTATTAATACAAAGAACACTAAAATGAACTCTCACTTTCAGTGAAGCGAAATTTCCTAGAATTGTCGTGAAGAAGAATGAAGTGTTTCAGATGACAAACCAGGTTTTCAGAATTATCATATATTATATATATATATATATATATATATATATATAAAAGCTTCCTCTGCAGCTACATGTGTAACCATTATTTTGCACTTAATTTATAGAATGGTTGTCTTCACAGATAATTCTTCGCGGGAGAGCCGAGCAAGCGAACTTCAGTCATACTTTAAGAGACTTCGAGGCTGGTTTTAAAGTTTCGCGCTGATTACGATTTCACATAGTTACAATTACTCTGAAGTACAGAATACAGATTGAGAGCTTTTTTTCCAGTGCCCTAAAATTCCTCATGCTAGGTTTTGAGACACGTGTAGAAATCTATGACCCTTGCTTGCTGATAACCAATGTTGCCTTAGTTTCTTTCCTTGTTACCTTTTTTCTTTTTCCAAAAACATACGTTTAGGTCAGTTTTCGTGAGACAACATGACAGTACATTTATGAACAGAAGTACAATACTGAGAAGGATGATAGCTTACATGCTACTAGGGACTAGCTGAGGCTTGTGGGGGGAATATGAGTAGTGGTTGGGTGTGGTTCTTTAACTTCGTACTGATGTATACAGCCATTAGCAAGAAAATAAGAAAGAAAAAAAAGCTTTTAATATTTCACTTCGGCCATTTCCTTCGTAAATCTGAAGGAATACGTAAAATTACAAAGTATCATTAAAATTCAATAAACGTACACAACGACACGACAATGTACAATGTAACAGTTCATTTGTACTAGTAAAAGCTTTTAATCAAGTATTAAACATTATTCTGTCGTAACTACGTGACATATTAACAGGGAGCAAAATTTCCAGTAGCGAAGGATTAGCCTTTACTATATTTGCCAAATGCCGATTAAATTCTCTGGTCTGGCTGTAGGATTTAGACCTGAAACTTCGTACCTTCATATTAATTATTTTTTTTTTTTTTTTGCATCTCGAAAACTTAACACATAATGTTATGATACAAAGAGCTTTTGAGATTTTCTTATTTTCTGTTAAAAAAAAAAAAAGTCAAAATTAACTGTCTACATACTTCTTTACACACAGTTTTTTGATGTTTTCTTTAATTTTCCTTTCTAAAAAATAACCACAGAAAACTGAGAATTCAAAACTTAACCGTACACCTACCTTTTACCCTGTGTACCTTTACGTATCACGGGAGGTTGTTCTTTGAAAGACATCTCTGACATTTTCTTCGTTAGCATCTCCGTTCTCGTCAGCGACTTCCCAGACTGCGGCGGCGATACACTCTGCGATGGCTGTGGCGTTGGTGCTCCACGAGGAGGTGAAAGCTTCGGTTCTTGTGAAGGTTGCTGTGGTTGTGCTTGGACTCGGAGCTGACGCATCGTTTCTTGCACATCTTGAGGAGTACTACATAATATCAAAATGAATAATTATAATACTAATAAGATCTGAAGGAGAAAAATAACTTTCTGTGAAATAAGGAAGAGTTTTTTTACGTACTGTTTTATTGTGCTTCATAAAGAAATAGGATTTCTTTTCCATTAACGTAATTCAATGTGGATGCTTATAGTTGACTGAAATACGTAAGAGGAAAATAATTAAAGTTGTTGGAAATACTGTAAGAAATCCTACACAGAAATCTTAGTGTAGTGGAATGACAGACCCATTACTTACACGCACAAACTGTGACACAGTCGGAACTAATAAGCAGTCGCGTGGAGAGTAGGTCACGTGCTTTATAAATTCGGTATAAGTGATGAGGTAATATATATTAATATATAACCCAAAAACAAACGAATCCGTATAGGTGAAGTATTAGAGGACTACCATAATGACATAACTTCAAGATAACTACGAAAGAACACTGCCTCATCCGACTCTTTAATAAATTAACGTTTCCGCATTATTATTTACTATGAACACTGCCGTATTGAAAGAAGTGATTCCTTGCTTCAGTAAGCACTGAATATGCAATGGCTACAAATTAACATATACTCTCATTTATTATAAATATACTAGTTGTTCCCCAAAGCCTTCGGCTCGTCTGCATATTGCCTCTACGCTAAAGACATCTCTTGGCGTCAAAGAGGAGGCAACACGGCTAGCGACAACTATTAGCCTGACTGTGAACTACTAGGAATGAGCGTGAATGACAGCCTGCGAGTCGTCCATTTAACTTAAGAATATCTGATTATTTTCGACTAAATGTTTATACAACCCTAACTCGTGAATGATTTGAAGTTTGCACATTAGCATTATTCAGAGATGTTTTTGTGTTATAAATAGGACATACTATAGAATATTACAACAGCAGTGATCAACTGAAATCAGTTCGTTGTCCATAGCTACAATATGGTGTGATAAAAGGACTGTATTGTTGTTTATAGTGGTAAATCATGGAATGCATCCTTGTTCACGCACAGCGGAAATACTTATTCAATCTTTTTTATCGTCAAAGATCGCGTTCCGCATCCACAACCAGTTCAAACGTGCTGTTATAGTTTTTCACTGCTGAAGGATGTCAACCAGCTGAAGTGTTCCGTCGGATGAAGGGCGCGTATGATGACGCGTGGTATTGCAAACAGTGGTCGATTGCCAAGAATGTTACAAGGACGTGCAAAAACAAGTGCTTATTCCCGTCCTAGTCAAGCCCATGTTGTTACTCTGAAAACACCTATCCAAAGATGTCCGAAGCTATACATGCGAATAGACGCTTAAACATTCAATCCTTTGTGGAGCAATTCGGGACAGCCCAGAAGCTTGTGAAATACCATTTGTAATATCACAAAGTGTCGCGCAATGGATTTCCAGTATGCTGATAAAGCAGGGTGTGTACTAAAATTCCAAAATGAAAATTCGTGACTTTTTCGTGACCTTTTCTTTACGAAATCATAAAATTTCCTAACATTTTCAAGAGCGAATTTGGGTGCGAATTAGGTCGGATTTTCATCCATGCGATAGACACGTACTTTGCTTGCGATTTGGTAGCGTCTAAACCCGGCCATAGACATTTTTGGTGGTGAATTTTGACGTTCTACAGAACAAAATTTTCCAATCTCTACTTACATTTGTACAGTTAAAAAAATCGTGACCCAAAAGCTAAATTTCGTGACTTTCATGACCATTTTCTGATTTCGTGACCGATAGACACCCTATAAAGACAAAGGTTGGAGTCTTTTGGCATGATCCCTTGAACATTAGTCATGTTACGGTTGAAGGATTACTTCCTACTGCATATTGCTTCTCAAGATGAATCCTTGTACAACCGTTTTGAACGAAGTACAAAAAAGTATGCAAAGGAAACACCCTCTATTGTCACACACTACGATATTCACGTTACAAGTGTTTGAAATGAAGTCATGATTACTGTCCATGTTTCTTCAAGCAACAGGAGAAACCATAAATGCCGAATGCTACAGCACGATTTTGACCAGTCTTCGAAAGAAGAAAAAAATCTATTGACTCCCGGGGTAATTGTGATGTACGATAATGCCCGTTCCCTAGTTGCACGCAACGTTCAGGATTTATTTCGAAAAGGTGCGTCTCCCCTCCTCCCTTAACCTCTGATCTTTCACCTTGTGACATTCCCGTGTTTGTCCCTTTAAAGCAGCTGAAAGTTTCACTTGAATGACAAGGAGAAGGTGAAGACCACCATCAGTCAACAGTTCGCACGATAACCTACCAAATTTTACATGGCTTGCACTAGCAGATTGGCCACACAATGTAACAAATGTTTGAATGCTTATAGTATTTTCTGGAGCACAAATGATCTGACATTGTCATCATGGATGCCTTTACATTGGGTATAAAGGTCATATATATTGATTACCGATAGCACTTTTGCAGATATTGCCTGCAAACGGTACGTGACGTTTGGGCGCCGCCGTTTGGACACTGGACGTTTGGGCGCGAAGCCATTTGGGCGCCAGACGTTTGGGCGCGAGTTAAATTAAAAAGTCATTATGTTAGGCACTGAGTACTAAGTTCGAATCAAGATATCACAAGGTGTCTACTGCAGGGATTTATTTGTAGCCAGGGAATTTCCCCCCTTCTAAATTTTGATTCCCTGTCTCTAGGTTTAATTCAGCCTTCTCAGCCTGGGAAGATATTTTCCCCGTTTCTTAAGCTATAAACTCTTTTGAAGTGCAATGATTCAACTTCATGTTTTAGTAGCGATTCTTTATTTTTTTCAGTATGTTTATTGTCGCGAGCTATGTTGGTCTTGTTTATAAAATTGCTTTCTGAAGAATTGTTCATAGAATTGCTTTCAGTTTCTTCTACAGAGTGTAAGAGAGGCTTTTCCAACTTAAACTTACAGCATACTGACGCTAGAAACCATTTATCTGTAAAAACCCTGAAATCTCTTCTTTCCATAAACGTTAATGGGCCAGACATTACATCTTTCAATGCAGAAAAGTATGCCTTCAGCTGGATAAAAAATGGACACCATATTGCTACCGACAAACCAACTAAAAAAAGACGGTATCCGATGTAAACTAACCTCCTATTGCTTCACTATTCTAAAGTGGGATACGCTGAGAAAATATTGTTAATTTCTAAAGACAGTGTTAGATAACACGCCGTAAGTCATGCTCCAGCTTAACTCAAGGTGAAATCGGCAGTCAATCCTTTCCCGTTATTTTGTTGTAAAAACTGTAAATATGGTAGGCTACAATGGCTGTTTCAATTTCGAGAGTAAAAGTGAAAGAAAAGGTATTTTTTTTCCTAGGTAGCATTATATTGGTATTTATTTAATACATGCTCATGATTCTTCGGAGACCAGATTACAGTCTTTGTTCAATTCTGGATTCGTTTTAATACCAGTATGTTTTGTTGACCAGAAGTTTATTTTCAGCAGAACAATGCTAGGGTCACACACCCCTGAATCTAATTTTATTAAGTAGAAGGAGCAAGTGCAAAAACTCATTTATGATATGACGAATGACATTTAATACAGTCTTTCCCCTTCTATTTAATAAAATCAGGTTCAAGTGTATGTGCACCTATCACTGTTCTGCCCAAAGTAAACTATTACCTTTTATCATATTTATTGTTCGGGTGAGGAATTTGGTTTTCAAAGACCAAATTAGAACGGACTAAAGAATTATTTGTCATAACAAAACTGTTTTACGTAGGAGCGTGACACTTGTTACGACAAGTTGTGCAGATTGCAATGTAACTATAGGGCTTTTACTGAATGCTGCACACTTGTCTTCATCAGTAGGACGAAAAGTAGCAAGGTAACACATGTAAACTAATTTACCTAACCAAATCTTATCTAACGCACCTATCCATATTTATCATAAAATTGTTTTTAAAAAGGTAAGAAAGGTAAAGAACTTGGGGACCGCCTATCAAACTAGTACCATAATTTTAAAGTAGATAGGTTTAAAAATAACGTTGTCCCAATCCGACTGTAAAGTTGTTCTGTTATACGGAACACAATCTTGCATAAACATTCCCCTCTTCTACAAAATCCACAAATAAATCACTGGTCTACTGTAGTGGAAGTCCTTGAATTATACTGGATTTTGTTTTACATACTAGAAATACTGAAATTTGAAAATTCTAAAAACTGGATTAACAATTAAATTTTGTGAATTTAAGTTTCAACCAAAGTTAAGTATGCTTTTTATTTGACAACTTTTCAAGCAAAAGGTAAGTAGACCAGACTAGATATGATTGACTGCATTACGTACATAGTGAACCTATTCCATTAGAAAAATTAAAGCAGGACTGCTACTGTAGTTATGCAATAAGTGTGAATGTCAAACACATTTCTAGTGGCTAAATGACCAATGTATGTACACTTAACTATTATGTTTCACTTTGAAATCGTTCTTTTTTTCCTTTCGCCACTTTCTTTAGTGCAGATTAAATGCTTACAATGGGACGAAAAAAAATGTGTGTTAAGTTTCGATTTTTATATTGGAATGTTAATAAAAAGAAGTGATACCAGAAATACAGCATACTACAGTTCCTAAACTCAATGTCTTAGACACCCTGTATGCGAAATATCTTTCCCTCAACTCGATTAGGATTTAGGATTTTTAGATTTCTGGGCTCTCGGCATGTAAGGCCATTTAGCCCGTCACGTTTGAGGGGGCACACTATCCGGGGAAAGGAAAGGAAGAAAGGATTGGGGAAGGAAGGAAGCGGCCTGGACCTATAAATTAGGTACCACCCCGGCCTTTGCCTGGTGTGAATGAGGAAAACCTCATTCAGGGTGGCCGGCCTGAAACAGCGTGTTACACTTTTTCGACCGAGTGCCCCTACCGAGAATCGAACCCGGGACCGCTCGCACCGAAGGCGAGAGCGTTCGCGACTACGCTACGCGGGGCCACTTCCCTCAACTCGAGTGCACGGAAATCTTTTATTGGTAGTTCTTTATTGAACTTAAGGAAGAGAAGAGTTTGGCAAACGTAATACGAAAGAAAGCAAATTTTAATATTCATAAGTATGTAATTATTAACTTTTATAAAAAATACAAAAATTAAATCAATATGTTTTAATTAACATTAAGAAAATTATTAACAGTTCGTCTGATTCCTTCATTTCCTAGCTTTCTTATACAAAAATTAGATCAACATTAGATCAGAAGTACAAGAATCGTGAACAAGCGTAAAATCAATCCATGACGAGGTTAGGCAACAAATGCCACAAACGTATTAAACTATTTAATTTAAATGAATAAATAAAATAGAAAATAGATAGATAAATGAGGTGAGATAAAGATAGAAGTGTAGGAAATGTATATATCTTGATTCGCGCTTAGTTTTCAGTGCCTAGCTTACTATATATTATGCAAATTGTGATTTTTACTATGTATCTCGCGCCCAAACGTCTGGCGCCTAAACGGCTTCGCGCCCAAACGGCAGCGCCGAAACGTCCGCGCCCAAACGTCCTGTCCCGCCTGCAAACGGGTTTCAGTTGATCACATACAATACTATATGTAATATTTAGACATGCTATATTTTCACACATTTTGCACACGTCGGTACTTTGTGTATTCAATTACTCACCTGAACAAAATACAATTTTCGAAATTTAAACTAAATGTGGAATCTCGTAATGATTGGTTTGCCTTAACCTTCCCAGACTGTTAAATGAATTACTGAAACTACCTTACTACCGAAAAAGTTCTTATTTCTAGTAATTCAATTTAAAACCACAATTAAAACAAAATATTTAATACATAAACGATAATGAATACTTCTTTAAAGACGTAAATTAAATATAGATATCATTAGTTGCAGGCTCTGAAAATGGCTAAAAGAAAAAGCAATGTCTTCTCAACGACATTCAGTGCATGCGAATTGGTGTAAAAATTTAGATTTTATACAATTGTATCTTTAGTCTCATTCTCTACAAGGTCAGTGGCTTGTTTCCTGCTTTTGTAATGGTAAAGAGAGTAGTGGAGTTTGTGTAATGAGTAGTAGTCATTAAATAATAGTAGTCAAGTCTAATGTTTTCAGCTAAAAACCACGCGATATAAGTATGGATGTAAAAATACGGTACGTGACGTTTGGGCGCCGCCGTTCGGGCGCGGACGTTTGGGCCCCGCCGTTTGGGCACTGGACGTTTGGGCGCGAGTTAAATTAAAAAGTCATTATATTAGGCGCTGAGTACTAAGTTCTAATCAAGATATCACAAGGTGTCTGCTGTAGTGGAAGTTCTTGAATTATACTGTATTTTGTTTTACATACTAGAATTACTGGATTTCAAAATTCTAAAAACTGAATTAACAATTAAATTTTGTAAACTTAAGTTTCAACCAAAGTTAAGTGTGCTTTTTATTTGATAACTTTTTAAGCCAAAGGTAAGTAGACCATACAAGATATGCTTACATGCATAGTGAGCCTATTCCATTAAAAAACTTAAAGCAGGCCTTCTACTGTAGTTATGCAATAAGTGTGAATGCCAAACACATTTCTAGTGGCTAAATGACCAATATATGTACACTTAACTATTATTTTTCACTTTGAAATTGTCCTTTTTTCCTTTCGCCACTTTCTTTAATGCAGATTAAATGCTTACAATCAGACGAAAAAAGTATGTTAAGTTTTGATTTTTATATTGGATTTTTTTTTTTTTTTTTTTTTTTTTTTTTTTTTTAAGTGATACCAGAAATACGGCATACTGCAGTTCCTAAACTCAATGTCTTAGACACCCTGCATTAACATCTTTCCCTCAACTCGATTAGGATTTTTAGATTCCTGGGCTCTCGGCATCTAAGGCCATTTAGCCCGTCACGTTTGAGGGAGCACACTATCCGGGGAAAGGGAAGGAAGGAAGCGGCCTGGACGTATAAATTAGGTACCATCTCGGCATTTGCCCTGGTGTGAATGAGGAAAACCCAGGAAAACCTCATTCAGGGTGGCTGGCCTGAAAGAGCGTGTTACACTTTTTCGACCGAGTGCCCCCACCGGAAATAGAACCCGGGACCGCTCGCACCGAAAGCGAGAGCGTTAGCGATTACGCTACGCAGGGCCACTTCTTTCAACTCGAGTGCGCGGAAATCTTTTATTGGTAGTTCTTTATTGGACTTAAGGAAGAGAAGAGATTGGCATAAGTAATACGAAAGAAAACAGATTTTAATATTCATAAGTACGAAATTATTAACTGTTTTAAAAGATACAAAAATTAAATCAATATGTTTTAATTAACATTAAGAAAATTATTAACAGTTCTTCTGATTCCTTTATTTCCTAGCTTTCTTATATAATACAAAAATTAGATCAGAAGTACAAGAATCGGGAACAAGCAAAAAATCAATCCATGACGAGATTAGGCAACAAATGCTACAAACGCATTAAACTATTTAATTTAGATGAATAAATAAGATATATAGAAAATATACAGATAAATGAGGTGAGATAAAGATAGAAGTGTAGGAAATGTGTATATCTTGATTCGCGCTTAGTTGTCAGTGCCTAGCTTACTTTATGTCGTAAATTGTAATTTTTACTATGTATCTCGCGCCCAAACGTCTGGCGCCTAAACGGCTTCGCGCCCAAACGTCCTGTCCCGCCTGCAAACGGGTTTCAGTTGATCACATACAATACTATATGTAATATTTAGACATGCTATATTTTCACACATTTTGCACACGTCGGTACTTTGTGTATTCAATTACTCACCTGAACAAAATACAATTTTCGAAATTTAAACTAAATGTGGAATCTCGTAATGATTGGTTTGCCTTAACCTTCCCAGACTGTTAAATGAATTACTGAAACTACCTTACTACCGAAAAAGTTCTTATTTCTAGTAATTCAATTTAAAACCACAATTAAAACAAAATATTTAATACATAAACGATAATGAATACTTCTTTAAAGACGTAAATTAAATATAGATATCATTAGTTGCAGGCTCTGAAAATGGCTAAAAAAAAAAAGCAATGTCTTCTCAACGACATTCAGTGCATGCGAATTGGTGTAAAAATTTAGATTTTATACAATTGTATCTTTAGTCTCATTCTCTACAAGGTCAGTGGCTTGTTTCCTGCTTTTGTAATGGTAAAGAGAGTAGTGGAGTTTGTGTAATGAGTAGTAGTCATTAAATAATAGTAGTCAAGTCTAATGTTTTCAGCTAAAAACCACGCGATATAAGTATGGATGTAAAAATACGGTACGTGACGTTTGGGCGCCGCCGTTCGGGCGCGGACGTTTGGGCCCCGCCGTTTGGGCACTGGACGTTTGGGCGCGAGTTAAATTAAAAAGTCATTATATTAGGCGCTGAGTACTAAGTTCTAATCAAGATATCACAAGGTGTCTGCTGTAGTGGAAGTTCTTGAATTATACTGTATTTTGTTTTACATACTAGAATTACTGGATTTCAAAATTCTAAAAACTGAATTAACAATTAAATTTTGTAAACTTAAGTTTCAACCAAAGTTAAGTGTGCTTTTTATTTGATAACTTTTTAAGCCAAAGGTAAGTAGACCATACAAGATATGCTTACATGCATAGTGAGCCTATTCCATTAAAAAACTTAAAGCAGGCCTTCTACTGTAGTTATGCAATAAGTGTGAATGCCAAACACATTTCTAGTGGCTAAATGACCAATATATGTACACTTAACTATTATTTTTCACTTTGAAATTGTCCTTTTTTCCTTTCGCCACTTTCTTTAATGCAGATTAAATACTTACAATCAGACGAAAAAAGTATGTTAAGTTTTGATTTTTATATTGGAATTTTTTTTTTTTTTAAGTGATACCAGAAATACGGCATACTGCAGTTCCTAAACTCAATGTCTTAGACACCCTGCATTAACATCTTTCCCTCAACTCGATTAGGGTTTTTAGATTCCTGGGCTCTCGGCATCTAAGGCCATTTAGCCCGTCACGTTTGAGGGAGCACACTATCCGGGGAAAGGGAAGGAAGGAAGCGGCCTGGACGTATAAATTAGGTACCATCTCGGCATTTGCCCTGGTGTGAATGAGGAAAACCCAGGAAAACCTCATTCAGGGTGGCTGGCCTGAAAGAGCGTGTTACACTTTTTCGACCGAGTGCCCCCACCGGAAATAGAACCCGGGACCGCTCGCACCGAAAGCGAGAGCGTTAGCGATTACGCTACGCAGGGCCACTTCTTTCAACTCGAGTGCGCGGAAATCTTTTATTGGTAGTTCTTTATTGGACTTAAGGAAGAGAAGAGATTGGCATAAGTAATACGAAAGAAAACAGATTTTAATATTCATAAGTACGAAATTATTAACTGTTTTAAAAGATACAAAAATTAAATCAATATGTTTTAATTAACATTAAGAAAATTATTAACAGTTCTTCTGATTCCTTTATTTCCTAGCTTTCTTATATAATACAAAAATTAGATCAGAAGTACAAGAATCGGGAACAAGCAAAAAATCAATCCATGACGAGATTAGGCAACAAATGCTACAAACGCATTAAACTATTTAATTTAGATGAATAAATAAGATATATAGAAAATATACAGATAAATGAGGTGAGATAAAGATAGAAGTGTAGGAAATGTGTATATCTTGATTCGCGCTTAGTTGTCAGTGCCTAGCTTACTTTATGTCGTAAATTGTAATTTTTACTATGCACCTCGCGCCCAAACGTCTGGCGCCTAAACGGCTTTGCGCCCAAACGTCCGATGCCCAAACGGCAGCGCCGAAACGTCCGCGCCCAAATGGTGGCGCCCAAACGTCCTGTCCCGTAAAAATACAACTGAATGATGACAAAATGAATTGATCAAAGAAAAAGGATGAAAGGAAATCGGAAAACTTATTCCAACACCATCCGATAAGATTGTTCCTACCATAACTCGTATGACCTTGAGCTTTCTAACACTAAATCAGTGTAATACTCCCCCTGACATATATACATTAGCCATTAAATCTCCCAAAATAACTGACATTTTTCTCCACTAATCCTGAGAAATATACAACATATAAGGAAGAATTTCCAACCAGTGGTGTGGATATGTTTATTTTGCAAAACAACTTCAGAATTTAAAGAAGATGTATTCACTCACCTTCCTCTACCGCGGCCCATCATTTCCAACATAAACGACGATCTTCCTCTTCCTACTGGCCTTGGAGGTGGTACTGGCTCAGGGACAGCTTCCGCTGCTGCAACTGAGGATGGTTCAGGTCGTCGTTGCACTCCGAGGCCTTGGTCTCCAGCATCACCAGTTCCAACTAATGGTAATTGCGCTGCACGACCTCGGCCACGCATCAACTCTAATAACTGAGCACTTCTACCGGTAGCACGCCCAGCACCACGACCAACCAGCTACAAGAAATATAATAGTATAACAGCCATGCATTTCCACACTTTTAATTCTATTATGAAAGTAACTGTTGGTTGGTCGAATCATACTTTTGTGTCCAACGATTTCAGAAATAAGATTTTTTCATTAGTTTAAGGTCCAATGATTATGCAGAGAGGTTAAGGGAGACGATAATGGTGGAATGACGGAAGTAGGAGGAAAGTAAGAATCCCGAGAAAACCCCATACATATGATGTTTGTCCACCACGAAGCCCACTTGACGGAAGATAGGAACATGGTATAAAAGAATGAATTCCCTAGCTTATTACATTGGCTCTCTAAACAACATGGATATTAATGACCTCTTACATTTTTTATTATTTATTATAGGAATAAGTACTTTTTTCCTCCTAAGTTAACTGTAACACACACACACACACACACACACAAAAAAAAAACTCAGTTTGACCTGTATTTACGTAAGAATGTTCGTGAATATAACAAGAATAGTCGGTCAAAGTGCGACGCGGTTTTCACTAATCAAATAAGGTTTTCTCAAGCAAGGCTTTTATGTATAAAATATTTGAAAAATCTGATAATTTATTAATCACAAAAAATATTCAAATATTTACTACGATGCTTGATGAAATACGTATTCGACGTAAGTGGAGAAGTGGGGAGAGAAAGAAGAGAAATATATATGACAGAGTATGCCTCGCCGGTTGTCCCATGTAAATTTCATCAGCATTTGATGATAGTCTACGAAGCTAGAACATGAAACACTTCAACGGATGCAATGTTAGTAACGTAATTAATCGATTTCATTGTGTGTATATCGACCATAACCTCTTAATCGATTTCATAATTTAGACAATATTTGCAAGCTCGTCAACCGGGAAACCCTATGGCACTGCTAAGATACTTACTGTCACACAAACGATACATCGAGTAATTGCACTACACCAGAGTGTCAGCACTAACCAGACGACTGTGAATAAGCCTTCGCAACTGCATGAAACAAAACTCCTCACAGACAAATGATAGCTGATACGGTAGACAAGTGACTCCTACGAATTGCACTACTGGAGTAAAGTGGAAGTGATTACACTGTTTCTATTATTAGTTCGAGTAGCATTCCATCTACTGGTCGTTTTCAAACAGACTATGGAATGAAGTAAGTAGTTATACACACCTTTGGCTTGGAAACCCATCCAGACCAGAAACAGCACATGCGAATCGTGACGACACTACAAACCTGAGAGACTAGTATTAGAGATGAGACGAGACATCCTGCAATACGAGGTGTGATCAAGAATGGTGTCTTTTTTTTTTTTAAGGGCCAGAAATCGCATAGTACTAAATCTGGTAAGGCAGATGTGAACAGATAGGAATATTTTTCCGGCCAAAAACTCGCGGATCAAAAGCACAGTGTGACACGGCGCGTTTTCGTGGTGAAGAAAGCCATTTACCCATTTAAATGGCGGTTAAAATGCTTTTCACGGACCTATATATATTTATTTCTTCGGAAAACTTTCGAATAGTCATTCGTCTGTTTGAACAAATCATCTGTGCCACTTTTTGCACGTTTTCATCTGCTTTTGACATCGAAGGACGTCTCGATCGTTGTTCTTTTCAACTGACTCTTTGCCACTTTGGAATTGCTCATACCTCTTGTAAACAGTCTTCAATGCCACAGCTTCACACCATACACTGATATTGATATTTCGTAAGTTTCTTTGGCACTTTTTTTGCAGCTCAGAACAAAATTTAATATTGGCGTGGGACAGACACTCTTAACACGTCCTCACTCTTCTGCCCCTGAAACCAAACTAACATGTCAACTCGTTCAAACACAACACTGACTGTACCAAAGATTTAGGCTATCGGGCTTACTAGTTGAAATGAATACATCATCGACGGATGGCCCTGCACAACTATGTTCACCGTACTTTTTGATGACACCTTGTATCTGCAGAACGAGACCACAGGAACCATACTTTTGGTCTTGTAGGGAAAACTACAATACCTTCATACATATTTTCTTTGTCTACACCAGATTTCAACATTTTATTTTGTTACTATGTATTCCCGTCAGTATCCGGCGGGCCATACTCGGACACGAAACATTTCGGGCTAGTGTCTTGTAACGAAGATTGATTGCCTACCATCCATATCAATGTTTTCCACGGTCACAATGCCCATGCAATCCGTACCTCTTATTTTCGCACACCCACGTTTTTCTCATTTGATTCAGATATTGGATATCTTTCGACCCAAGACAACTTTACTGCGTACCACTGACGACTTCTCATTGGATCTTTTGTTTCAGATCAACGAAATATCCTACTTTTCTTCTGGGGCTATCCTTGCGTCGCCCCTGCTTCCAATTCATTTCTACAATGAAATTTCGAGTACGAATAATATACACTGCCTTTGATCGGACCTTAATTCGACATTTCGTTCTCGAATTATGGCCACTTTCGACCCACTGTGACAAACTTTTGGTGGCATATATCTCCGAAACGAAGTACTTTCGGACAGTCGTTTCTATTCTCAAATTCCTTCCTTCGTCATCGTCTATCACCATTCTGAGTTTGTTCCCAGATCACGAAAAGACCATATATGTACGGTACATGGTCACAATGGATTTAACGACTAGGATACTAAGTGTGAGAAGCAATAGAAAACTGTACAATAGTGATTTGAAGAGCAAAATACTCCCCATTCGAATTCCCGTAAAGAAATGTCTTGGGATGCAATTAGACGAAACCCCTAAGAGAATCAATCACTTAATGTTGATTCCTCTGACAAACTCCCTTTCCTAACTGGATTTCGTGATAGATAAAGAAAATTGAAGTTAAGTGACTTACAACATGAACCAACACAGTCTAACAAATACCTTTTTTTTCTCCCCTTCCCCTTAAAAAAATTAAAAAACGAACTTTAAAGATCATGTCAAACAAACCTCAACAGTGGCAAGGAAACAAGATTAGAAAGAAATATTATAAATGATACAAGACAAAAAAAAAAAAAAAAAAAAAGTTACTGATTCTACAGAACAGAAAGCTGAGTAGTGATTTCAGTTTTATAATATAGGTGCTTACAGGTGGAGCATCCCCACTGCCACCAGCGTCACTGTCCGATGTCGTGCCAACATTCTCTGTATTTCTTCTCGCTGCTGCGAGGAACTCTTCAATAAGAGCTCCTCTTCCACCTCGTCCCGCCATATTTCGAGCAGCTGAAAAAGAAAGAAAAAAACAGTGTAAACTTCAAATTACTCCAGCAACTAATTCAGTTATTTTCTATACAAATTCAAATGTCTAAACATGGATTTAAGAGGGGAAATTTTCTTTCGCATTAAAAAATGGAAATATCCGCTTTTTGTAATTTTTTAAGTTCAATTTGTCTACTTTGCTTTCTTTTTGCAGGTTTTACAATTACAAAGGGCCTTTCCAACATGCAATAAGAGTAAATCTTGTATTAGTTTAACTTTAGCCCAACCTTATAATCCCGTAACTCGGGATCCTGGCAATGCTGATAGGAGCCGATAAGATGGTAACAAGCGCAACGGAAGAATAGACAAAATTTCAAAAGAAAAAAAAATAATCAGAACAAAGATCTTGTCCCCAGAAGATGCAGCACGGATAGAAGAGGAAAGAAAAGAAAAAAAATCTTGAACAAAGAATATCTTAAAACGGTACTTCAACGAAGACAGTCAATTAGCGTCATACTCATTTTAATTACCTTCTCAACTTAGGCTGGCATTCAAACATTAAATGATCTAAGCAACATTCCTTAATGTGTACATTTATTGCCTAACAACCCAATATTCTTTATCACAGCATGTAAATATCACAGATCTACGTACCACAGCAACTTTAACACAATATTTGCAAGTATAAGAACGAAAAAAGTAAAATTAAAAAAAAAAAAAAATCAACTACAGATACTGGGTTTAATATAAGCTTGAATATGTTTTGCTCGGTTAAAATTTTTGTTCAACATTTTAACAGATTTCCACGGATACCTTTCTTCCGTTAAATTGAATAGTTATTCACTGAAAGTATAGTCCTGTTCGACTTTAATGGTTATTCACTGAAGGTTTAGTTTGAAATAATCACTAAGAATTTTCGTTAACGAATTCGTAGTTGCATTTAGATGCCTAAAATACTTTTAACGAAGTCTACATATAATCATGTTAGTCACCATGAAAAAATTTATACTGTTACATATAACATTACATCCATATTCAATGTTAAACACGATTAATTACTATGTCTCGCCGAAGCGCGTACCCGGAAGTGAGAATAATTCACTATCTGGCTCCGGTGTCACCACAACGAGAACAAAAGGGAAACAGAGAACATCAATGTACTAAGTAAATCGTCTCTTCCAAGACAGAGCAATAACTAACAACACTGTACTACTATTTTAAATTGGAGATACACCTGAAAGCACCTAAACAATTACTTCCGTTCAATCATTAAAATTCCTGTTTATTCTTTAAAACTGGCAATTCAATGTTACGGTTCGAAGTGAAACTTTACTATAGGCAGCCAATGCAGCACCTAACCGAACGACTGAGACTCGAGTTTATTGACCTTCACAAGATATCACTAGGAAGATTAAGCTCTGGATGTTTGTAAATTTCAATTTATTCACGTGGACGAAAATATAAACTGATTTGTATATTAAAGAAAGAGACGATCATTGTTTACAAAGCCCGAGCGAATACCATACATTTGTTATGAATTTGCAATAACTATAAAGAAATTTAGACAACATATTCATGAATGACAACTGAATCCGTAAAAGAAAAGACCAAGACGTGTAGAATTACACGTAAACGAATGCATACAGACTCTAGAGACAATTTCTTAATCTACTAACGTAAATTATTTACAACACAACCAGCTGTATTTCACGCAGAAAAGGAGAAAGCGTTAAGTAGGATGATTAAGGGGCTCGGCGGAAAGCCTATAGCCAAGGCAAGAAATTCCTCCCATTGGAATAAACTTACTCAGCCATGCTGTAGCATACCTCGTGCAACGTGAAACTGAACATATTTCGAATGAATCTTAATGATATACTGTACTACGAATTCACACCAGGCAAATGCCGGGGCGGTACCTAACTTATAGGGCCCAGGCCGCTTCCTTCCTTCCCCAATCCTTCCTTATCTTTCCTTTCCCCGGATACTGTGCTCGCCGAGGGACGTCATCCCTCAAACGTGACGTGCTAAGTGGCCATAGATGCCGAAAGCCCAGAAATCTAAAATCCTAATCCTATTTAATTTAACTACGCAGTCAGATCAATGAATTCTTTCTAAAGTTACTCTTGATAATGTTAATTTTTGATAGTTTGCTTATCCGATGACATGACGACAGTGGGAAGACAAAATATGTCCATCACAAAATCCCTTCACAACGTTATCCTTTTAGCTAACTCTCTTAATCGATGTCCAATCCAACTATCCAATAGATAGATCTATGCATGCTTATGAATAATTAGTGTTACCTGAGCTGTTGCAACGCTACACTCCAACTTATATCACAAGTACCATCACAACAGCCAAAGATTTCCATGTGGTCAACAAGTTCTCTATGTATTTTGGCATCTTTTCTTCTTATTTCATCTTAATCAACAATCCAATTATAGCGTAAGCAACACTACAACACAAACTTCCGATAAAGACCACTATTAGTTCTCCATTGGTCCGATGAACATTGATGTTTCAAAATCTCATGAAGAGATTTGTAAAATCCTTACTTTACACCATATTCCCTTTGTTCAGTGCAACACCGACTACTCCAAAAACGACGTAGGCATCGAAATCGAAAGTATCGATCATTACCCCTTTCCTATCCAACGGCAGTTTATCTCCAAAAAAACGTTCGAACACATAAAGCATGAATTATGAAACATACTTATTAATCTAACATAAAATACGAAATAGAAAAGAATAAACGGCCTCATTCCGTTCTCTCTCTCCAACGCATTCGAATCCTCAGTGTGCAGCTTGGTTGATGATTAACATAGTGGATAAATTAGAAATGATACTGACAACTTGTGAAGAAAAGAACATCGAACAGCGAACACATGAAATAAAATTCTTAATACGCAACCGAAGAGGGCAATAATAAGAAACTGACAAAAGGATATACGGAAGACAAAATATCTAAGTTACCATAGACTTTAAGTAAATAAGAGAACAAGACAAATATATAATTCGTAACTAAGACATTTTTCACGAAATCTGTAACGAACAAAGTATGTCACAATCTTAGGTTCGATCCGAAGTAGGTTATCTTATAAAATTGGCAAAAGTGCACTTTGAGAAGAATAATCATAGGAATCAATACTAAAACGAGCCCTGCAGGACTTCTAACCCCCTTCGTTCACTCAGCTGTTTTATAAAGTAATTCAATAAGTAACAACGGAGACCTTACATTTGTAAGACTGGGGTACAAAATACCCAAAATCACTTGTCCTGCTCAAAGGGCAATCTTCGTAAGAATTTCAGAACAAATTTGTAATATTTTAATAGACTAGTGTATAACAATCTAAATGTCGTGTTCTTACCTATGAAATTGGTCTCTACGTTTCAAATACATTAATGAAATCAATCTGTTAAGACGGATTCGCCCATGAGAAAGCCATTAATCACAACATACAAAGGGAAGTGAAGGATGAGAAGTCAGTGTACTAATTCACGATGCATATGATGTGATCCGAAAGTTAAGGGATCCACATATTCATGAAATTTAATTTAGTAATGTGTCATGTTATTAACTGGTGGAAATGTGGAGATTTTTCTTTAAAACAGGCTGAAAATTGGATTCCGATATTTCAACTAGCTCTTTTATATCATTTCCGTCCTTCCCTCGCTTACACAAAACACTCGCTCATCCATCTCAAGATGCAAAAAATTTACAGACATCTAAAGAGGCTTTTGCTTTGCGTTGTAGTCCAAATTATGCGAAGACCGGAAGAGAATTGATTGCATTCCACTTTGTAGTTCTTCAGAAATCGAGTATGCACCAATCAATTCCTCACAATAAATTACGTAAGTGTAAAAAAAACTACAAAATAAATAACCCAGAAAAGTCAGATTTAACCGCCTGCATACATATTGTTTTTGGTATATAGATATATTTGCATGTATATACTAAATCTACTGTACACAATTTCAGTTTGAGCCAAATATTGCTAAGGAAACGCTGCATTTATAGCCATAACACTTACGCCTTCTAAACCAAAACTGAGTGAGGAACACTAGTCACTTACAAATTACGGTGGCCGAAATACGTTGCTGACCTACTGTACGGATTCATGTATAAATAAATTGCATATATATATATCCTTTTCAGTAAAGTTTCAGATTTCTAAACAGATTCTCTGTATTGTAAACAATAACTTATGGGGTGTGAACTCTCATTCCTCTGTGCAGATTCACTTTAGGAGGGCTTCAATGTACTACACGGTAAAAACTAATGTGCAAAAGAAAATGAAATGAAATCTGTAAGTTTTACGTCCCACGGTTATGCCGGTTAGGCTAAAGGAGACGGTGATTATGAGAGATGAGTGAAATGGTGGAATGAAGAAAGTGGGAGGAAACGGGAGAACCCCGAGAAAACCCACGAGCACGGTGTTTGTCCACCACAAAGTTCACTTGGCGGGGGCTGGGATCGAACCCGGGACCCCAAGCACCAGAGGTGAACGCTCTACCACTGAGCCACCGCGCCCCCTAATGTGCAAAAGAGACTAACAACTCGTCCTAGGTAGCCACTAAAAGCACGAATGCTTTCTAACCGAGTCGGGGCAGGGCGCAACTAGGGCCCGTGTGGTAGCATGTCTATAAGGACCGTGTGGTAGCAGGTACGTCAGTCACGGACGGTGAGTATATACACATGCAAGTCTTTACTTTGACTCGCACAACGACTTTAATGGGTTCTTGCAGGTTCAGTCATTTGTTGAAACTGTTCGTGCCTTTGGTGTGACATTCTTAGCTGAAAGATTGATTGATGGTAGCTCATATTTTCCCCAGTAGGTGTCTCCGTACAGTCATGTGGTAATTTGCTACTATGATATTACATATTTTGTCTGCTTGTAGTAAGTGTGTGTATGTGCTGGTGGAATGTGGGGAAGCGCGTAATTGAATTTTCGTTTAATGGCGACTATAGAGTTAGCAAATGCGATTGAGAAACCGTTTAATGATTTTGATACAAAGAATTTCAACTTGTCGTTTTTAAATAACTTTGTATTAAACTTTGTAAAAGTGCACTTTATGCCGAACATTCATTGGAACCGATTCACCTGAACCAATTCCTCGGAACTGTTCAGAGATCAGTTCCCAAAAACAACCCCATGAATCGAAGTAATCGAAAAGTAAATTCTGGACAAGTTTTGCAGACCACCTAATAAGTAATCATAATCTAACTTCACACCAGCAAACTAAGATATAATGATAATACCAATGATAATAGATTACGATTGCTAACCAAATGATCTACCACACTCACCAAGAACTTACTCTTCGGTTACTACGTGCAAGGGCAATATCCTTGCAGGTGAAACGGTGACTATCTGTTTTGAGATCTAAATGGGGGCTACAGCCCACCAAATCCCCGCTCAAGTATTATAAAAACATCAAAAACAGTAATAAATATTCAAACCACTACTATAAATCTAACATAAGGAAAAATATTACCGTAGAAAAATAAATTAACACTCACCACTAATTATAAATCAATCATCCATTAAAAAAAAAAAAAAAAAAAAAAATCACGAACCAGACGAAACAACCAGCAGCAAACTATCCACTTCTGACTACGGCGCATTCGACCCACATTAAAATTACATTCTACCGAACAAACTCTCGCCCACTTCAACTGCTGTTCCAGGACCTCCGATAAGGTCACTAGAATTTCTAACGATTGTTTCAAGACACACTTCTCTACAGAAACACAACCAATCCGAAACAGTGTGCCTACTACGTTTCGAGGGAATTCCAGAACATTCATCCGGAGGAATTCCAGAAAATCTCAATGTCAATCAACCCACACAATATTCTGAAACGATAGGAATTCACTCTAGTATCACAAACATATCTATGAAAAACTGAAACTCACTTGAGAATATCAAAAACAAAACGACATCGAAACTGACTTAACATCACACTTCACCAATGCAACACACGTTCAACCGTACAACATTCGATCAGTTACGAATACAAAACAACCAATCAGCAACTTCAACAGAACAACCAACCACAGCACAGGAGGCAACATCAGTGCCACCAACCGCCGTACCTGTTACAAATAAGTGATTCCATTCCTTGAATGCCACAACCTGTGACAAAATCACTTGTTTGGCATAAAGTGTACTCTAGCCTTAGATTCGGACATTGTTATCGCTTTGCAGCATTGTATGGTTTATTTCAGTAATGTGAACATGAGTATTGGGCAAGTGTTCTTGTTATCTTATTCTTTCGTCTGCGTAATAAGTAATTATGAGTTTATTATTCATGAATGTTCTAATAGAAATGAAATATCTAAAATTTACCTCTCACGCGTACGCCGGCTAGGCCAAAGGAGAAAAATGGAATGAAATCTTTAAGTTTAACGTGCTGCAGTAATGTCGATTAGGCTAAAGGAGACGGTGATGAGAAATTAATGAAATAGTGGAATGAAAAAAGTGGGAGGAAACGGAAGAACCCCGAGAAAGCCTACGAGCACGGTATTTGTTCACCACAAAGTCCACACGGTGCGAGCTGGGATCGAACAAGTGGCCCCAAGCACCGGAGGTGAACGTTCTACTACTGAGCCACCGCGCCCCCTAGGCCAAAGGAGACTGTGATTATAAGAAATAAATGAAATGGTGGAATGAAGAAAGTGGGAGGAAACGGGAGATCCCCGAGAAAACCCACGAGCACGTTATTTGTCCATCACAAAGTCCACAAGGCGCGAACTGGGATCGAACCAGAGACCCCAAGCACCGGATGGTGTAAACGTTAAGTACTAAAACTGTCTCAGATTGACTAACGTTTTATCGGGAGGTCTGCTTAGAAACTCTAGTTAAAGAATCAGGTGATTTAATAGGTGAGGCTGGTTTGCATGTAGAGGTCGACGAGCATGCTGGATCTCTATATCATTAGCGGTGAGAGTTTTTTATTTGTAAATTGATACATTTTTCTCTTGATTTGTTTTGTATTTGTGCATTTTTTAAGAATTACGAAGTGTGTTTTTATAGGGTTTATTTTATGCACCTATATTTTAGGTGGGGTTGGGGGCCGGTAGCCCCCCATGTACATCCGAATACAAGCTGTCAACATTTTACATTTTTTCTTTTTGAAATTTTTAGCTGAGAATTAAATATGGTAGTTTGGATTAGGTTAGTTCCCAAAGATAGTCCTCTTCTCCGAAGTAGTCTAGGAGTGAGTTCTTGGGGAGAGTAACAGGTTGTCCGTTCCGAGGATCTGATTTCCAGACTGCTCAGAATGGAAATGAAATGAAATCTTTAAGTTTTACGTCCCACGGTTATGCCGGTTAGGCTAAAGGACACGGTGATAATGAGATATGAGTGAAATGGTGGAATGAAGAAAATGGGAGGAAACGGGAGAACCCCGAGAAAACCCACGAGCACGGTGTTTGTCCACCACAAAGTCCACACGGCGCGAGCTGGGATCGAACCAGGGACCTCAAGCACCGGAGGTGAACGCTCTACCACTGAGCCACCGCGCCCCCCTGCTCAGAATGGAATCGCTCTTGGAAAATGATTCCTAAACTGCTCCGGGAACTGGGTTAGATGAATCGGTTGCAGTTACTGTCCGAGTCAAAGTAAAGACCTGCCTATACATATATGAGGATAAAACAAACTTACATTACGGTACGTGTTGGATTATGTATTTGTAAGTCACTAAGCACGTTTTAGGTTTCATCCCGATATGATTTCATTGCATGCACATTTGTTTTCCAAAATATCATTACTAAAGTAAATTTCAAAAATATATGGATCCCGTAACTCTCGGATAGCATCATGCGTATCGTAAGTTAGGGCATTGACTTCTCCCACTTCACTTCGTATATTGTAATTAATGGCTTCCTTATGGGCGAATCCGTCTTAACAGATTGATTTCATTAATGTACTTGAAACGTAGAAATCAAGTTCATAGGTAAGAACACGACATAATTTGATGTTCTGTAAATTTTACGGTTAAGAGTGCCTTTTGAGCAGAAGGGGTCCAGAAGCACATAAAAAAATACAAACTTTACAGGAGAAATGGAAGATGCAAGTACTAAGACCTAAAATAAAGTAGGCCTAATCATATCTAACCTAAGCTAACCTGATATTAGTAAAAACAAGCGAAATTCTATCATTATTTGGAAAATTATGCTGGACCCCTACACTAACATAACATAAACAAAGGATTGATCATAGCCCGCTCCCCCTAGTGACTTTTAACGTATCATTGTGATTCTAACGATTCATAATGAATCGGAATCGCATGTTATAAAGATTTAAGATTCAAATCTTCTGGTAAGGAAGCTTAAGTGTAAGTGGTAGTAGTAGTAGTAGTAGGAACGGGTTAGAAGCCCCGCAGGGGTTGGTTGGGTACTGTTCTCGATATAAGTAGTAGTACCAGTATTAGTAGTAGTGACTCTTCCAGTTCCGGTAGCAAAGAACTGGGGGGAGCATCCTATACACAAGCCTAAACAAAACAAAACTAACCTAATGTGAACAGAAATAACCGAAAATGTAATTTTCTTTTTGGAAACAATTGCTGGACCCCTTCTGCTAAACATTAGCCTTTAGTTTCTCCTCCAATTTTGCATATATATGATCTCCAGTATTCCTTACTTCATAAAATATAGTTGACCGAGTGAAGGGGGTTAGAGGCCCTGCAAGCTCGTTTTAGTATTAGTTTCTATGAACGTCCTGCTCAAAGTGCACTTTTGCCAATTTTATAAACACGTAGATCCGTACAGTAAACATAAACCCCCTCAAAAAAAAAAAAAAAAAAAAAAAAAAAACTAGAGAATTTTAATCAATCTCTAGTTGGTTTTCTACACCCCTAGAATTGCTGTCTCCAATTAGGAAGGCCTGAGTATTATGTTCCCTTGAAATTTCACATGTACTGTGCTGAAAAATCATACCGATCTTAAACCGCGTACGCCTGAATGTGGTTTCTCGGAAAGCCAAATCCTCTGCAAAAGTGTCCCCTTAGGAAAGGGAAATAAGTAGCTACGTGTACACTGCTTTGGTAAACAGCACAATGACAGGACTGAAAGAATACACTTTGTCCTACCGGATACATTTACCGCTCATGCAGCCCTATGCTCCTTGACACTTGTTAAGCGAACCTATCTGTCATTTCAATCATTATTTGCGTCACATTAATATGACTACCAAATAGTGGCTTGAATGCAATTTAGTATAGAATAACTTGCTGACTTCACGCATTCCACAGTAATGTCAAACGACTAACGTTCATGCTTTTAAAAATTTGGTGTGTGGCTTTTTTAAATTAAAGGGAAACTGAAACATACTTTCAATACTATTTAAAATATAGATCCTCACATATTACTTTAGAATTAAATTACGCAAACGTATAAAACGTGTTCATTTTACTATACACAAAAGTTCATTGTATGGACTAATAACAGCATGCACGTCTCAATTACATTTATTTTTGGAAACAACAATATAACTCCAATAACACTTACCTACAACAAATCTTGAATTAGCAGCACAGAGTAAATAACAACTATGAATATTTTGTCTCTTAAAAGTTCAAATTAACCACTACCGTCACATCATCACTTCATACATGTCTTCTTCCATCTTTCTCCTTCTCGCTCAGTGATGCCAACCAGAAACATTATGAAATCCCATGTCGAGAGGCAAAAAAATCCCATTTTACAGGTGAATTTCCCAGGTTATACTAATTAAAAGTATGCTATAATATTAAAAATTAAATTTCTCTGTTAGTCACTGTTTACAATATCTAAATGAATAAGCCGTAAATTTCGATCATCTTGAAAAGTCCCATATATGCTGCTTATTATCCCTCTCCGAGAAAATAAGGTCAAAAACTCCCACAATATGGGATTTTTCCCACATGTTAGCATCACTGTTCTCGCTTTCCCTGTTCAGAGTTGCCAGGACATAATTATAATCAAAGCTACAAACACGGATAACTTCGCAATATAAAATTTAAAATACCATATAATCACGAATTGAGACAAAGAGAGGGTTTTCGGTACAACTACGCAACGTAGAAAACTTAGTAAGTCTTCATAACTGCTATAGCTATTTTCGCAAACTAACTCGCAAATTTTGCGTTGCATTGTGACCGATTAGATTATTATTTTTTTCATTGTGTTGCGTTCCCCAAATTTTGCAAAATACAATATGGAATGAAGTCCCTTGTAATGCACGAGGTTTCAATAGCATACGCCGAAGATACAAAAGGGGCTTCAAGCCAGGCCCGTATAAACGGCGGTCTGTGGGGACGGCCCCTAAATATTTATCGGTTCTCTAAAATTTTCACAGTAGGCTTCCAAATGAACTATAATATGGTTGAATCGTACCCCTAAGTTCCAGGCCTGTAGCCAGCCCAAAAAGTAGGGGGGGCCGCTGAAGTTAGGGGCCGATTCAACCATATTATAGTTCATTTGCCAGTCTACCGTGAAAATTTTAGGGAGGCCAGCCAAAATTTAGGGGGTGCCCGGCCCCCTAGATCCCCCTGGATACGGGCCTGCTAAGTTCTACCGGACCACCCTACATTTTTGGGCCGGCTGCGGGCCTGCTTCAAGCTCCCAACTTCAGCTGTATCTATCTATAATTCTTAATATAATGAGTGTTTATTTTCTCAAAAGAGCTTGCTGAAGGGGGTTAAAACCCCAAAATACTTCCTTTGCGTATAGTAGGCCTCATAACGCTTGTTATATTCTGTAACGGTTTCAGCCAAAGCGACGCAAAAACTGCGTTTTAGTTAACGGTAAGGCAGTGGTTAATTCAGATCTGTATATTCCTCTTTTCGAAGTTGTACAAAATGCTGAAGATAGTAGTGCAGTCATGCGTAATATTTTTGTAATGAAATATTAATAGAAGATTTGGAGAGTATTTTGGTAAAATGTCGTTAAACTTTCCAAGTGTTCTCGTATATGAAGACAAGTAACCACTTTTAACCATATTATCCAAAATAGTCTCAGTCGTTGTGCTACGTTTGTGCTAGGTTGTACCGTTTAAATTTTCTTTAAACAAAATAAAGTAGCGAGTCTGACTTGATATTCAATGAAAATTGCCACCAATCAAAATATTTCTAAAAATATTTATATAACGTATAAATAAAACTGTGCTCTAGCAGGAACAATGTTCCAAATTAGTGTGAAGCCAGCCCCATACACTAGAACCACTGTACTGATCACGTTCAAGCTTATTTCATAAAACTGCTTTAAATTCCAATAGTAAACAAAAACTGCGCTTTATTATTTCTAGTAGAAATCGTGTTGCTAATTCGTGTAAAGACAACCCTGCTACTAGAACCAGTGAACTGATCGGGCCTTATGCAGAGTCGTTCTTATGCGTGATTAGTGCAATACTAAAGCGTAACCACATCTTTTCTGCAGTTGTAAGGTTTTTAGTATGACGCTAAGCAAACGTCAAAACGACTCTGCATAAGGTCCATCATGTTCAAACTTATAATCTAGGGCGGTCCCTAATACCTATATCATGACGAAGGTAGGGAACACACATTACGGCATAGCCTCAGGTAGCCTCACCTTGCGTAGTCGCTAACGTTCTCGCCTTTGGTAAGAGCGCTCTTGGGTTCCTTATTCCTATTTTCTCCAAGTCTTCTTGTAATGTGATAGTCAAGAGACCTCATCTCTCATATGTGACGGGCTTAGGTATACTATAGATGTCAGTAATGCCCCGAAATACAATTCCTTACCTAGCGATAGCCTCAAACGCAGTATGCAAATTAGATCATTTATATTGAAAGGGAGATACAATTAGGCCAACAGGACGTACAGCAGGCACGTAGCCAGGAATTCGTGTAGGGGGGGATCCGTGACATGAAATACTGTGGTCATCACAACAGGGGCTCGAACATTCTAAGCTATTTTACTGGAACATATATTGGTTCGTTCAACCAGGATTTCGTAAGGGAGGGGGGGCGTGACATGAAATTCTGAATGCCCATTAGCTCGATCAATCTAAACTACTTTACTATCAACATATATTGGTTTGTTAGAACAATAAAATGAGGATATGTTGGTAAGTATTTTAATAACAAACTATGAGAAATCTCGAGTAAAATAATTTTTAAAAAAACGAGCTGAAAAAGATTTTACAATATTTATATCCTTCCTCTGTTCATTCAAATATAACAATTTTTCTTTCATTATGACCCCATGTAAAATATTTTACAATATCTGCGTTACTTTCTCTGTTGAATCAAATGTTAATAGGACTTTCTTTCCATATAAATTTTTGTTTTTATTATTCCGTCAACTACCGTCTGGATAGGTTAAAGGAGCAGTAGAAAATTGTTTTTGAAATAACATGTTCGATACTCCAAGAATGCGATGACGAAAATTTATGGTAAAAAAAAATGTCCACGTTGTTACACAACGCTACTATATTTTCGGAAGCTTAAAATCTCCCTTGAAATCCCCCTGACTAGTAGCAGAAATTCTGAGAATTCCGTAACTCTTCTAGAAATTCTGAGAATTCCGTAACTTTTCTAGAAATTTCAAATTCCCTGACTCTTCCAGAATATCTCGCTCACCTCGCCACCATGTATGTCAAGTAGTACAAATCTCCTCATAAGAAAGAGTAACCAAAAGCCAGGGCCGCCCACAGGGGGGATGTATGGCGCAAGCTGCGCCATTGAGAAAAATTTTGGGGGGGATTTTACTCTACTTTCGAACTAGCAATTTTACTGTCGGAATAGCATTAAAACACGATTTTGATAAGCTAATTTTCAAAAATTTTCCGGGATGAACCCCCGTACCCCCTGCTTCGATACTCAATGAATGAAGTACCGCGCAAGTAGCCGTATGAAAGGAAAGGTTGGTTCGTTTTAAGAGAGAAGAGCCGTCCACAAGAAGGATGAATGGCGCAAGTTGTGCCATCGAGAAAAAAATTGGGGGGGAATAAAAAAAATTGGGAAGAATTTTACTCTAATGTCGAATAAGTAATTTTGCTGTCGTCAGAATAACATTGGAACACGATGCGATTTTTTTTAACATCTCGAGAATGAATCCCCCTACCCCCTGCTTAGAAACTCTATGAATGAAGTACCGCGCAAGTTGCTATATGAAAGGATGGCGCCAAGTTCTGGTGTACAACAGTTACAAACACTCAAGGAATCACTTTCAAATTTAGATTTGAAACTTGCCTATGTTGTCTGTTGAAAATTATAAAGTAGTTTGACATAATTGTGAGCTAGTGGTAACCATACAAACAACAGCCAAGATTCAAATCTAAATTTGAAGTGAGCCAGTCAGTGTTTGTAACTGTTATCCGCCAGAACCTGGCGCCTATTTTTGTGATTTCAATTCTTTTTAAGGCCACTCGTACTTGGCTCTTTTACAGGAATGTTTTTTGTTGGATATCACTTCTTTTTGTAGGCTAATTTCGAGGATAACATTTTCTTTTGGTATCACACTCAATAACTTGTAACTTGCGTCTTACTTTTCATGTACAAGGGAATTATATCAATATTTTGTAAAGAAAAAAAATAATACTACTAATTGTTAAAAAAGAATACCTGTGCCATACACAGTGTGTAGAAGTTTTTATACCCTTCAATATCCTTATAGAACATATTTAGTATTGTACACTACCAAGACTACTAATAAAAGTAATGCCATTTTTATAATTACTACTGCCCCTACTACTACTACAAGCATTCTATAATACTACTACAGGAAATAAAAACAACAACAAAAATAACAATTACTAGTACTATAAAAACTACTGCTACACTGGGCAATTGTTTTTAGAGGACTTGAGTTTTGTGAAGGGAAGAGATTATTAGTTTTGGGGGGAAGTGCGCCATCAGCTTTGGGGGGGATGGGCACCCCTGCCAAAAGCTTCCTGATTTTTTAAAATTTTTAACGCGATCCTTCTTTTTCTCATGTGACTTTTTTCATCCTTCCTTATTTTTTTTCATTTCTGGTTTCGAAGGGGGTCCAGATCCCCGGACCCCCCCTTGGCTACGTGCCTGCGTAGAGTCTGAAAGTGCAATAATTCAAAATGAAACAATAATGCCTTACTCCCCCCCCCACACACATAAATATATGGCATCTGCAATAAATAAGAGATTTATTAATTCAGTTAACTATATACCTATATATATTGTCTGACATGCACACACCACACCTAACCTTTCTAAACGTGTTTAAATGTTATATTCACTTTTGTGCCCGTAGCTCTCTAAGCCATGATCACAAGCATATGTTAATATTCCGCTCATATTTAAATCTTCCACTTTGTGTTATTACACACAGTCTTGCAAAAGAAAACCTACTTCAGTGTTATGAAAACCACTAAAATTACCAGTTAAACCGGACTTACTTTTTTAAAAAATTCTACGTATTAGCCTCTCATACGAGAAATTGATTGTTGCTGGACCCGATTTCTTGCATCAAGGTCAAATCGAAGGCCAAATATTAAAAAAATTCTCAATTCAAATTTCGAGCTTTCGCTTCTACTTCCCGTTAATGCTGTGCTCTCCATGCTATATATATAATGTGTGTATATCTTTTATGTGTAGAACAGTGGTCGAAGTGAGACGGTATGCGGTGGTATGCCATATCGTCTCTGGTTTTTCAGTGATGAAGGCATACCGCCTCTGTTCTTTTAGTCATCAAGACCAGAGTTGGTGTCGGTCAATAAAAACTTGACCCACGACCCACTGACCCACCACCCACCATGACCCACTGTGACCCACCACCCACCGTGACCAACTCTGACCAACCACCCACCATGAACCACTTTCATCTACTGTGACCTACTCTGATTCACCAAAATCCATTGTCATCAACTTTGAACACGATCCACGGCCTCTTCTGTACTGACTAAAGAGTTTACACTTGTAATAAAACAAGACTGTGAAATTGTCACCAATCGGAGTTTGAATTTCTAGTCAATCGCTCAAGCACCATTCTGTTACAATAATGATGGATCTGACCTTTACATTATCAAATGGTAAAGTGTTTATCAGTGAGGAAATTGAAACAGTTCGAGGTGGGGGGAAATTAGTGTGTGCCTAAAATATACTTGTACTAAGAGAGTACGGTATTCTTGCAAGTGTTATTTCTCAACGCAATCCAAAAGAAACTTCTATTCACAGGAAAATACCCCTGTACAATATGGAAAAGGTTATGGTTTCTTAGTTCACAGTATTTTTCTCACAAAAGACTTGAAAATCAGTTTTTCATAGTGTGTAAAGGTGCTCGAGTACCCTCTGTGAGAGCATCTCCATAAAGTATGCTCATAATTGTGATTTGTGTAATCACTAAAACACCACGTTAAAATACCACTAAAACACCACAAATATGCATCACTGCAATTATTACGAATATTTATCCAAAGTAGTTTACCTAAAGCAAAGAAGAGACTTACTAAAAATTAGGTACAAAGTTGAATAACACAAATAAGCCATTAGTAATACAAATATACATTTTCCATAACTCGTAATTTGCCACCTTAAAACAAATCTGAAATCGGGTGTATTTCCTATTGGCCTTCAGAACCTTTTCGTGGTAAATCATCCGCAGCGGAATGGTGTCCATCCTTCAGCCAAGAAATAACTAGCTTATCTACTTTGAGCTTGCCTAGCGGTAGGCCATTAACATTGGTGAACAAGTTAGACAATATTTGAGCACTTAGTCTATTTCAAATATCAATCATCTGTAAATTCATAAGCGGAAATCCCCGTTCGCGCTCATGTCGTGGAAATTGATAATACTTCTACCCGATTTCTGCAACTCCTCATCGACAATCTGCTTGTTAGACTTAAGTTTGATAATGATTTTTCTTGGTCAGTTTTGACATACTCAGCAAGAAGTATAATCTCTCTATCACCATATAACATCTTTTCCATATCGACCATGTTAGTTGGCAATGTTGAATTATGGAGAACAGAAACTTCATCTACCACGCCTTCGATAGGGAATCTTGTGAATAAATTATCAATTAAAGCCTGATAAACTGATGATTTCTTATTGTTTATAAATTTAATTTTTGTAATTACACATGACGGTTTGATGCCATTACCAAGTTACCTCCCCCGTCTAGAAAGCGAAGGAGAACGAGATTCCTGGAAAGTGTTCAGGGGTGAATGGGAATTTTCCTCTTTCTTCCAATCCAATTATCACATTGCTGTTTGCCATGTGCCAAATTACGATGAATTTAAATTAAATTATCATAGTATAATTATTTCCTTGTTGAATTATCGATACTTTTCAGTGGAAAAAAGGATGAAATTTGAAACTTCTCTCACAACTTTATAGGTTGATTGCCCTGTGCTGTAAGCGCTCCATGTAATAAACATAAGCTTCAGCAACTATTATAGTAGAAAGCAATGGAGATATGAAGCAAAGCACTGTATTGTTTGTTTCTGATTTTTTTTCTTATATAATATCGATCGTTTTCGATCATTTTTACAAACCAACTCACTACCAATTTTCCATATATAGAAAGTGCCCCCCTCCACAGAGGAGAATTTTAAAAAATGTTAGGACACATTCTGTTTATTTTCAATAAAATTTAATACACTGAATTTCAGCTCCGTGAGTTTAACAGCTTGCGAGATACTTTTTTTTTTTTTTTCAAAAATTTTGATTCCCCTTAGGATATTATGCATTATAATGAAAGCAATATAACATCCCAGTTTGTATTAAGGCCTAACTATATACCAAAAGTAATTTCATTTGACTTTGCAATTTGATCGTGATTATCAGGCACACATAGTTACATTCAATTTTTTATATAATAATTTATATATTACAGTGATTCAAAAATGTATTTTTTCAGTAGTTGGCTCCTCTAAAAACTCACAGGTCTCGAAAGCCAACTAGTAGTATAAGCCCTATTGCTATTATTACAATTAAAATTATCAATATCCAAAAGTGCCTGAAGTTCTTTTTTTACTTGGTTAGATATACTCACCTCAGGTAAGTAGATAGAAACAAATGGAAAAGGGAGGGAAATGAAGGTCTTGAAAGTAAAACGAAGACAAATTTACCAGTCTTCAGAAGATACTGTCTACAATGCAGTGAGTAGAGTGGATCGGTAGATCATACTCAGTCGGTGGGTCGCAGTGGGTCATGGTGGGTGGTGGGTCACGGTGGGTGGTGGGTCACAGTGGGTCACATGCTGTTGGCCCACTGACCCACTCAGAAAACTTGACCCACTCCATCTCTGCTAGGTGCCTGATATTGGTTTGTTAGGACAATAAAATGAGGACATGTTAGTAAGTATTCTTATAACAAACTATGAAGAAATCTCAAATAAAATAATTTTTAAAAAGTATTGAAAAAGATTTTACAATATCTACGTTTCTTCTTCTGTTTATTCAAAGATAACACTTTTCCATTCATTATGACCTCAACTATTTTACAATATTCACGTTCCGTTCTCTGTTGAATCAAATGTTAACAGAACTTTCTTTCTACATAACTTTTTGTTTTTATTATTCCGTTACTACTATCGCTTCCAAATGATAGGTTAAAGGAGCAGTAGAAAATTGTTTCCGAAATAACATGTCAGATACTGCAGATAAGCGATGACGAAAAATTATGATAAAAAATATCCACACTATTACAGAACGGCACTATGTTTTCGAAAGCTTGAAATTTTCCTGACTAGTAGTAGAAATTCTGAGAATTCCGTAACTTTTCTAGAAATTTCAAATTCCCTTACTTTTCCTGGAAAATTCCCTTCCCTATCCCGCTCATTCGCCAGGATATCCCACTTATTTAACAAGTGTAACTGGAACCTATGTTACCAGGCTCATATTATTGGTGAATGTGGGCATTTTTAGAGTTCTACATGAGAGACTATCTGATAGTACCAGTTTATCGATCGTCATTTGTAGTCCATAGGATTAGCATAAAGCTAGATGGAATTCAGAATGCTCCGTTACAATAATATCCATTTTTAACTTGACACTCTACTCTTTTCTTCCATACAAAGCTGGAACATACTCTTCGAGCCCCCATACTCCTCCATACATACGGAAAAGTAACCAAACGCTTCCTGTAGCTTTTTATTTTTAACGCTGATTCTTCTTTATTTTGTTTATTTTTGTTTCATTTTCCTTATTTTTTTCATTTCTGGTTTCGAAGGGATTGTACGGACCCCCCCCCCCCTTGACTATGTGCCTTTCATGTATTGACACATTTCGTGGGCAACGATAAAGGCAGGGGTGGCGATTAGGGGGGCAAGAGGGGGCCAGTTGCCCCCACTTTATTTTGAAGTAACCCCTCAATGTATATAGTTCAATTTTGAAATGTAAAGTTTTAGTATTATTACTGGTTCATAGAAAAAATGGTGATATATAATATTTGCCGTTGCGTGAGTACTACGTATGGGTTATTTGTCTTCTCGTGGAGTTAAGAAAGCTATATTAACTGTGTTTTAATTGTAATTCAAAGCAATTAAAATTGCAATTGCACATTTCTTTAAATGCAGTATCATATGCATGTAGTATTTACTGTCTTTCATTTTCTAAGAGTAATAACGTACATTTAATAGCATGTTGGAATTAATAATATAAGTTGTTCATTAATGCCCAGTTTCAATAAAACTTCTACAAAACAAGAGTCATTATTCATTACTGTGATTAATATTATCCTTTCTATTTACTACCCATTTCAGATAGGATTGCCGTTGTTTATGGTGGCAAAGCACAGAACTAAGATGTAAACAGAACGCAGCTAAGACGTGACAGCCCACTCGTGATTCAGTAATCTGCAGTGTTGAAAACTCAGTACGTTTCTGCAGAAAACATGGTACGTTCTTTGTGGAAACAAGCATGGTTTAAGTTAGCGTAGGAGTATATGTATGGGCATGTGAGTGACAAGGATTGTTTGCTTCAACTACTCTCCCTCTCTCTCTCTCTAAGCCTATCTTTATCCATCTATCTATCTCCCGCCCTCTCTCTCTCTCTCTATTTCTCTGTCATAGTCACAGAACTCGCAAGCCGAGGCTTGCTGCCAGTGTTCGAATTAACACTTTCGATCCTGGACAATTTCAGCCCTCATTTTCCCCTTGTCCTGGGGTTTTTTGAGAGTTAGAAAAAAATTACTGAAATCTTAATTATGCACATAGAAAGTTAAAATTTGGTTTCCTGAAAGAAGAATAACCATTTGTCATGTAGAAACATATTTAAATGCCTTGTGCACAGGAAGGTGGGTGTGATGACATCATACTTTTAAAGAACATTTTGCTGATATTCTAATATACGTGTAACGTGAAATAAAATCATTTCTTTTAAACCATACATAAAAATACCCAAATGGAACTAGGTTTAGATAGCGGCATGCTGAATAGGAGCTAACAAAATAACATTTTACTCGGGAAGAGTGATGTCTCTCCACAGAGAAAATATAGAGTATTTTTTCAAAGCACCTTCGGGATGCTTCTTTGCAATTTATTGAGATTCGTACCTGTTCGTTTTATTTACGATAGCTAGCATCATAGTCAAGAAATAAAGAAAATAAATCAAAGAAAGATAGATAGGGATAGCAGTAAATACTTGGGAGGGATTGAAACCGGAAATTCTGCAAAATTCAGGTTTTTGAGATGGTTGCAAATTTTCAGTCCATCCTAATTCTTCATCTGTATTACGAGTCTTTTTCCTTTCTTGACTGGAGGCAAAAGCGATTCTCCCATTCGCTTATCAATAACAAATTTCGTCAGAAAAATAATCTGCTTGTATTTCGTATGCATCAGTGTCCGAATCATTTGTTATCTCAACAATTTCCCCTTTCGACAGGCGAGACGGTTGCGAACGCAATGTACTAGAAACGTGTAATTCCATTGAATACGAAAGAACAAAATGCTCACGATAAAACCTCGAAGAAAAGTGATCCTTCCTTCTTTAGCTTAGTGAGAATGAGGAGCAAAATGCATCGCACTTGTTACGAAAAAAAAAGAAAACCCAGCTGGTTCCTAAAATTATTTATTTCGTTCTGCATCCAAGATAGGGTTATGACATGTTTTCCTAGACACATGATGTAATAAATTTTACACGCCAATAGGAGTCATATAAACAAGAGAAATAAAGTGTGCATAAAACACTGAAACATAAACAAGGAAATAGAGTACACGTCACAATAACTCTTCCTCTAATTTCCTTCTCTTGCCCGAGCGAAAATAAAACAACACGGGACACTAAGGTGTTGATCAGATATTACAGTTCTCATAAACCACGTGCTTATGTGCAACCACGTGACCTCTGCAGATCATGATATACGAGACCTCACACGTTACAGGGTTGTCAGGCTTACGCCTGATTTCCCGGGGCGGATCCAGGACGGACTTGTGGGGGGGGGGTTGTAATACTGCTAGTTAGAGCTACTTTTAAGAGCTTCAAACTCTGGGATGGGTTTTATTTATGTATAAAATAAAAAAGTGTCCTCTTCTGGGGGAAGGGCAATCGCCCTGATCGAACCCCTGGATCCGCCCCTGCAACAGATTGTTGTTTCTTTTGCTAATCTGCAGAAAATTAGCAACAGATCTGATCGTTGGGACATACATTTCACATTAGGAAGTATGCAATGCTTCTGTATGCGAGTTATTTTAGGGTCCCGCCGTGGTGTAGTGTATGGAACACCACCTATTAAAGGAGCGTCGGGGAATATCGGGAGGATAGGAGCCTACTGGAATATAGACGGGGGTCGTGGGTCCCGGGTAAGGTACAAACTCACGAGAGGGTTGGAGGAATCTCGCCCATTAAAAACTTCATAAAATGTTATTTCTACTTTATTTCCATTTGAGAAGAAACATTCCCCCCACTTCACCGTCACCTAGGTTGGGACAATTTCGCACCCTAATCCCTGGTCCAGCATACTAACAATAACCAGAAAACAGCAATAAATAAAGACTGAAATATGAAATGTAAGGTTTCACATTTCTGTTTTTAGTATAGATGAAATTATTTGTCGAACGGTATGCAATTTGTATTGGGTAAAACTTCAATAATCTTTGGCAATTCTTTCCATGAGTTCTTTTTTCTTAACTTTTGATTTTTCTACGTGGGATTAGACTTGGATTTATGTGGGGCTTAGCCACCTCTAGAACCCCCTTAGCTACGCCACTAATGAGGATAAATCCTTCACAATTCTACATTTTCTTATGATGCTGTTCTTACAACAGGATTAACAAAGGGATGCATTAGGATGCCTAAGTGCTTACAGCAGGATTCCTAAGAACCATCAAGACAAATTCTTACAACTTTTTTATTTTTCATGTTTTTAGGAGTATGTTATAAAGTTTCAAAATGTAGCATGTTTCAAATCATGTTCCGTACCTTGTGTTGGAACGTGACGCTTTGTTCAGTTCGTTTTCGATATTGTGCATTAGCAACACTCGCCAATACAGAGACAGGCAGCGCATGACTCAATGTTGACTACATCAGCGCCCCCAAATAAACAACGGCACTCCTGGGTGAAATAGGTAGTATTTGTTTTGCAAATTTGTTATTAAATAATATGATCACACAATTTTCCAGACAGAATTTTAAGATGTTCATAAGCAAGGAATCAAATCTCTTCTTAAAATTTCGTTTTTTAAGAGTACAAAGAGCTAGTACCTGCTTGCGTTGTTCTTGTCAATTTACTTAATAAAATATGAAATACGATATTATTATTATTAAGTATTCTGCCTTGCGGCAGGTCCTAGGACTAAAGAACTTTTTTTTTTTTTTTAAATTAGATTTAGGCCTAGAAATATTTCTTCCACGTTTTTCGATCTTCAGCTTCCTCTTTTTAACTCCCAATATTTTCTTCTGTTTCTCAAATCATCGATCAGTTGTGTTCTTCTTCTTCCTATTCCTCGCTTCCCTTCCATCTTTCCTTCTATAGCGGTATGAAGAAGACAATTTCTTCGCAAGATATGTCCAATTCAATTGGCCTTCCTACTAAGGATGGTGGCTAGAAGTGTGCTCTTCTGTCCTATTGGTTATACAACCTTTCGTCAAACGAAATGTTGTCAGATCATGTCCTGCCCCCCCCCCACTTTTAACGTCCAATCGCCGCCCCTGGATAAAGGTACATTATCAAATTTGAAAGGAGGCGAGAAACATGGCGGTTCTAGTCTCATTCTCGAGATGAAAAATTTCTCGAGTATTGTGGGCAACACTAGTTCACCGAAGTCTTAGATTTCAAACATATTTTTAGTGTTACATTATTCACAGTATAAAAACTATGGGTCTTATGCAGAGTCGTTCTGAAGCGGGATTAGTGCCATACTAAAGAGTTCAAGTAACATATGTTTCCTGCAATAGTCAGGCCTTTAGTATGACGCTAATCATACGTCTAAACGACTCTGCATAAGGCCCTATAGATTTATATAACGATTGTACGAATATAGTGAAGAGCATGTATCACAGTTTAAAGACACGCAAGTCATTACAGAATATTGTTCATTAATAAATATGGTTTCAATGTTGCTACTTTACATTATCCGCGGATCTCTACTGAAGGTGAGGTATTCTGATAACTACTAGATGAAAAGAAAATTTTTACAAATTTACAAAATGAAACTAAAATATTTTCAAGACAAAAAGGAAAAAAAGATTTCCATTTGGATTGGATTTGAGTTTAGCGTCACTTTTAACAACAAGGTTGTATGAGATATGGACCAACAGCTTAATGTGAAATCCGAACCATATAAACCCCCGCTGGGAATCGATCCCGTGGCTCTCGCTTCACAGAGGCGTACTATATCCACATATCCACAAGGAAGAAGCTCAAAACCTATTCGTGAATCCAGACAAAATTTCTAAAAACATTTACAAGACAAGTCGAAGTATCACTATTTTTTTGTCTCATCTAATCCTGAGTACCATACAGACATATCATCTTACCATAAACGTTATATCTGTCAGAGTGCTGTAAGGAAAAATTACTGTCTGTTCTTTTATGCACTTTTGTGTTCTTTTAGCCCTCACATTGTTTTATTTAATTTAGTGTTACTTATTTGTATTTAAATACAATAATATTATTTTCATTCTGTGTTTTTCGTAAAAGAAAACCCTTCAAAATGGAAAAGAATAAGAAAGATAACATAGAGTATGATCAACCATATAGTCATCATCATCATCATAGGTATTCTGCCTTTATTGGCAGGTCACTTGCCGCAGCTGAGAAGCTTCCATGCTCCACGATCCTCCGCTAACCTTTTCGTCTTCGCGTATGATCTTTCTATTTTAATATCATCCATTAATTGTAGTCTCTTTCGCCCCCTCCCTCTCTTTCCCGCCACCATACCCTCTAGGACGTCCCTCATGATACAATCTCTTCTTAGGCAATGTCGACCGAATATTGCAACGAACTTGTGTCGTTAATTTACGTTCTTTTTATAACGGCACAGCTCTGAAGAAATATGTATCGTACACCATGCTCTCTCCGGAAGATTCGGAATTAGGTTATTTATCAAAACATTTAGTAAAACAAATTATTTTAAATTTTAATATAAAATGTGATAAATTGTACAGTTGTCGACCGCACAAAAACTAAGTTCGACCACTACATATACCAGTACCTGCAGTCGACCATGACCCGCAAGCAGTGCTTAATGTGAAATCAGATGAGGTGACGGTATGCCACAAATATGACCATTTAGAGCAGTAATTTTGACAGATCCCTAGAAAGCATCTCTACCGCTGACATTTTTGCACCATTTTTAATGTGAAAAATCTAAAGAAAGAGAGAGAGTGAGTGAGGACCAATATACTGTCCCCTTCAGAGGAGAATACAAGTGCGGGGTGAGGAAGCGGGGAGCAGAGGGTATAGTTGTTGCCCTCTGAAAAGTTTTACGATAGTTTATTATTCTCCAAAAGCAAACTTTTTTTCAGAGTTGCCAGGTATATGGTGAATGCCATGTTTGTACAGAAATCCAAAGAAATGTTCCCTTCTGATCATTTGGAGGGAGGAGATGCTGTAAATCAAGCTTCAGTGACACCTGACACATGGCTAGCCAGCAGTTAAAGAGCAGAGAAATTCCGTCTTCCTGTTAGTCTTTAAAATGAAGGAGAAAAAAAAAGCGTTTGAAAAACATCAATGAATATATTGTATTTGAGTTTAATATGCTACTCATTTCGCTAGTTTAATTTGTTAGAGTACAGGGAGAGTCTGGAGAGATTGTTTGAAAAAATAAATACAAATTATTTGACACTTTTTTCAGTCTCGATACTTCCATAGTCAGAAAATAAAATTATAAATCAATTTACCTCGCATCACCATTGAATTTATACTTCTTGCAGCTAGCATTCATTATCGACTCGAACAACTTTCTTCTTCTTCTTCTTCTTCTTCTTCTTCTTCTTATTATTATTATTATTATTATTATTATTATTATTATTATTATCTCATATTTTGGTTTAAAGTAGTTTTAAACTTAAAAATTTGACAGGATCTGTGATTACTGTCCTTGGTGATTACCCGTTTGTTAATTTCGTAGCTTTCTTCCTGAAGAAGAATATCATCATGGTTTATTACCTAAAGGAATTAGCTGTTATTCTTACAGTTCCCAAAACTTTCTTACAGCACTTACGAACATTAATGATGGAAATGCAAATCGGGATAATTTATACAAAACTGAAGGGTAGTTACTGGGATACATATAATATGTAGTTGAAACATGAATGCAAATGTTTGCTTTTGATTGGTCAAAACAGGAAATTGTCAACAAATGTTTATCTTGTCGGTGTAACAGCTGCCTAAAGTTTTTAAAGGAAGTTTTTCCAAACATTTTTTTAAAAAAATAGTTTTAAGTTTTGTTAACAAAATTTTAATAACTAATTGTCAATGGTTACTCAAAATATAACTTCCTTTCTTTTTTAGTATCGTATCGAGATACTTGTAATTACGGTTACGAAACAACTATCCAACAACTTACGAACGTGAGCGATTTGATCCAAAATTATCCATTTCAGTTGCAGTTATGCTTGGCTAATAAGGGCAAATTTAGGGACACTTGGTCAGATTTGACTCGGAATCTGAACAAATTTCACACTGATTAAAATTATATACATATTAATAGAAATACTTATCAGGCATACAAACAAGCAGTAGAATTTAGTAATAAACGGAATGAGACATTCTGAAAGATTAGTGAAAAACAAATTAAAAAACTCGAGCAGAAACAGAAAGGTAACAATCAAATGATATTTCTGTTCATACTCTAAATATATGCCCTTTAACGTACAAACTATATATTTACTAACATTCGGATATAAGAAATAAATTACAAATTAAGAGTACTTTTTAAAAATGCTCACTTTTTAAAGGATGAACAAAGAAGGATTAAGAATGGAATACAATGTAAGCAATTACATACATAATAACCACTCCACCCGCAGCATAAAAAAATCTTTCTTTAATTTCAGCCATCATATCTTAAATATATGCCTCTTTATCTTAAATATAATATACACTACTTTTTTTGATTATGGAGTGGTGCTTTGTTGATGATTAACGAAAAGTAATTAGAAAACTTTTTCGAGTTAATCTTTTTAGGTTATGTTGTTTCAGTTTGCGGCTCACATAAAACCAAAGAGTTCTTCAACTCTAGACTAAATCATAACTAAAGGGAAAGGCCAGGCCGGTAGCCAGACCAAAAATGTAGGGGGGGGGGCGGTAGAAATTACGGAGGCCCGATCCAACCATATTATAGTTCATCTACATATTATAGTTCATTTGCAAACCTACCGTGAACATTTTAGGGGTCCGGCCCTCCTAGACCCCCTTGGATAAGTGTAAAATAACTAAGAGGAAATTACGATAGAGCAAAACCCGTGCAACGATCTGATGGACAGCTATGTCTAATAAGTGCAATAAAAAGAGTTCTCTAAAGAACTTTCTTACCACACCACCGGGATGAAGACATACTTTTTTGGGGGGGGGGGGCGGGTGTCTTAGAAAATGTTTTGCATTTATCTATTTCAATTGCGTCATAATGCTTTTATGGATAAAAGATTTAGCTGAGGACATTATTATTAATTAATATTCTTATGTATAAGTTCATATGTAGAAAGGTGAGAAAACTTGCGATTGTTGGACATCAAAATGCCACTAGACTAAACTTCACATTGTTTGCTTTGTTGGCATCTTGCACGTATACTTTTATCTCAAGTCTAAATACCTGCTTACATTTTATGATATAAAATGAGGAAGAAAGTGGTTCAAGCTTTTCTAAGTGTCGGTCCCAGTATTTGTCTGATATGAAAAAGGAAAACAGGAAGAGTTTGGGCATTTGGTATCCAACATAGAGGCGGGATCTCGGTCAAATGAAACGAAAAAGTTGCAGTTAGTATTCTTAGTTTTTTCTATATTGTAGGATACTTTCTATGGATGAATTGTCAATAAGTGAGAAGATAATCCTTTATCTTGAAGCACGAATGGATACACACTTTAAAAAGTTCACTGGGAGGACTTAAAACGAGTTCTAAATTATCGTGAAATGAGAGTATTCTTTACAAATGTGAACCAGTAGCCATGTGATAAATGTGAAACAGATTGTGTCAAGTGCCATGTTGAGAATGGACAATGCACACACCTAACACTATCTGCCCTTCCTTTGCTTCGTTTTCTCCAAGACCCTTCCATTTCAAGAAATAGAGTTAGTCGTGTGTTTGTATATATAAGACTGGCCACCCTGAAAAAAATCTTCACAGCCGGGAGTGGGTGGAGAAACTCAGCTGGAAGGGTCGCGAAGATCGAATTCCGTAGACTTGCAACCTCCTGAGATGCGGCCAGTAGTAAATGTTTTACTCTCGACTATCATTAGCCAAACAGAAATAAATATTTATAAAATGATTTCGTTTTTCTGATATTTTGCTAGAGCATATCGGCGATCTAACTGTGAAGGAATGCGGTTGGTACCTTTACTTAAACATCACATTTACAATATCATAGTGGTCCAACGCGGCCTTTATGTGGATGAACATAAGAAAACACATACAGTATATGTCCATATGCTTTTTCGTCTCGTTTTCAAGGCTTTGTACGCACTCTCGTCTCGTCTCTAGTATCTAGTATTTAATGATTCTTTCCAATCTCATTTCCATTTTCAAAAGCTTATTCTGGTCTTCTATCGTCTCGTGGTCAACATTAATTTTCTAATAATTGTAAACATAGAGGTCCAGACAATGCGAAAAGAACAATTTGGAATTTAAAGCAAAAAGAGTCCTGTCAATGCCAGGGGCGGATACAGGTTAAACGTTTCACGCGGGCGGTACAGTAGTTAGAATTTTTTGAAAGGGGTGGAATTACTCGCACAAAAATGTTTTTAAAAAATCAAGAGCACAAATTCTGCCATTGAATAGGGTGATAGGGAACTGTTATTTCTTTCGAAACAGCAGCGAAATCTTTGATAGTACAAACACGTTTGTTGACTCAATGCCAACGTCATACTTATTTATGTATGTAAAATCATTTTTCATTTTCTACACGCAAATTACTATTTAAATAAGTTAGTTTTACCGGTATGCCATACCGGCCGATTTTCTGACTTTCGGATGCATAACCGGCTCATACCGGCTCACTTTAAGCACTGCCCGCAAGTTTCAGAAGTGCTGAGCTAATTTTAGAAATTGATGTAAAATATTGCACAAATAACTGTACCTAGACCTACAATAACCACAAAAGTCTCTTTAAGTAAATATAGCTCGAAGTAGTTGAACTGTACTTGACGAATTTGTGCAGCCTATAGCTAAATGTATGCAGGTAATTTATGAAATTGAACGAAAAACTACAAATGTAGTTTAAAATACTGCAAATAATAATTTTACCTTTGTACCAAATACGCGAAGGACCCTTACAATGAATATTCGCACAAGTCTAGTCATTTCGTAGAGCCATATTAACTCACTGAAAAATCTTCATCGCGTCGCTTTCTTTCCCTACATAGAAGCACGTCTTTGTACTGTTCAGCAGTATCAGTTTCCAAATCAGTGAATAACGCTTCGTGAATACTGAGAATGCATTGAAGATGTGTTTGCGACTTTTTCGCCAAGGACCCTGTATAGCTAGTGGCAATATGTGGCTGGCATTGGAGTATAGGGCGTACAGACTAATGTTATTCTCAGACCACAAGTTATGTGTCCGCCATGAGATTTTGCACATAATCAATAACATGAACTTTTTATTGCAAAAATTTGCGATATCGCAAATTTTTTGACAAAAATTCATGTTATCAATTATGTTATATTTCATTCATGTTATTTCACCCCAAATCCCAACTTTAGAGTGGTTTTATGAAGAACTGAAAAATCTTTCCCGTGTTATTTTATTGAACACCTTTTACACTCCAAAATTATTGGACACTTCCTGTAGGGCTACTATGATTCAATTTGACATGATTGTAGCTTTTCGGACCTAATAACCGATATTAAAATTGTCAAACAAGAATATTTTTTGATTTTTAGGGAATTTAAAGGGGAAATGAAGAAATTCCCCATGTGATTTAAATGAGCTTTTTTTTTTTTTTTTTTTTTTTGACCTATAGTCTCATAGTATCGCAGCAAAATCTTTGGCATTAAAGGAATTCCAAAGGGTTTGCTAAGTGAAATATCAAGGAATTTGCTAGAATCTGGTTCTCCGGCATAAGATTGTATGGTGCATAATCTTACGTGGAGACCTTGACGAGGTTGTGGGGTTTTCAACCAACATCTGCCTGCACCAACCTTTTAAATTTGTTTCGAACAATAAATAATAATTTGTCGTTTTCTTTTCAGGTGCACAAGGTGTCTAGAGACGTTGTAGACAAACTTATATTGAAAAGCAGAAGTATATACTAACTTGGAAGTTAGGAGATGAAATCAAAATTTCCTGATAAGTGTCCTAGGCAAATACGCTAATATCTAATCCAGATTTTTGAAAGAAACAGAATATTAAAAATCAACCCAGAAACACCAATCAGAAGAAAATGACTTATTCAAAACATTTAAAAGCTCCTCCAACGTATCACAGTTATCTTAACTGCATAGGATGAAATGTTTCCAAGGTCTCACTTTCGGAATGGAGAAAAAATTCATTTCAGACATTCTCTTTAAATATAAAAAGAGTAGGCCGTAAGTGTGGTGATACAAAAATTTAATAATAATAATAATAATAATAATAATAATAATAATAATAATAATAATAATAATAATAATAATAATAAACGCAATTGAGCAAATCTGACAGTATATGAGACATGTATCAAAGATTTCCCCTAACCTACTTATATTTATTGTAAAATAATGCAATCTTACAGTTGTATTGATATGAGAAATATTTCATTTCTAACTCCCAATACCTTTAGCGTGGGAGACCCGGGTTCGATTCCCGGTGGGAGCTCATGTGGTTCGGATTCCACGTTAATCAGTAGGTCCACGTCTCATGTAGCCTCGCTGCTGAAAGGGACGCTAAACTGAAATCAACTCAACTCAACTCTAACTCCCAATATCTTCTGTGTTACAGGCACCAAACTGAACGAAAGTGTGAAGATGGGTCCAATTGAATCCTGAGCGGTAATCAAGTTTCTGAAATTGAGAGGCCGCACATCAAAGGGAAAATTTGAGGAAATAAAAGAGCCTTATGGAAAGAAAACCCCATCATATGATGCAAATCACTGGCATCTGCAAATCTTCAGGTTTTCGTAGAAACGGCTCCCATTACAGGTGTCTTCAATTTACTATTAATGAAAACACTATTGGACAAGAAGAAGGTGCCACTGAGCAAAAGGAAGTTGCCATCTTGAAGGATAGCCGCTTAAACATTCGCCAACTAGCTGAAGATGACAAGAAAACTGTGAGGTATGTAGAAAAAATAATCCCTGCGCATTTACAAATCTATATCTGCCCAATGGGTTCTCTGGCTACTTTTTTAAAATTACATACGAACCACTTTTTCCCAAGAACTTTTGACTCACTACTAAGAAAACCAGGTCTTTTTTTTTTTTTTTGACAGATTAATAACTCAGGATGGAACGTGGATCTGCCCTTCTAGTAACCCACGTCTAGTCTAGCCCTTCTAATGACCTTGACATATTCTGCCTGCTTCGTACTACTTGCTGCTCCTCGCTCGTGACGTCACGCGAAACGAAGAGCGAAGCGACTGCGCTTATAGCCCAACCTTTCCTTCTAGTAACCTTGGGTCTACCATTATGACTCAGAGACTAAGAATTATTCAAAGCAATGGTACCATACTTAGTCTGAAGAAAGCCTGTATCTAACAATCACCGGGCAAGGTCATGCTGAAAATTGTTTGGGACCTGCATGTAATAGTGATGATGAATTTAATGGCAAAGGGTACCATAATTACAGGGACAGGGACAGGGACTATTCTTTACTGCTGCAGAAATTACGGGTTCTATTAAAATCAAAAGGCGTAGAATGCTGACCAAAGGTGTCCGTATTCTTCAAAACAACGCTCCAGTTTAAACTCGTATGTCGCCCAGACAGAAGCCTGATCCTGCAGGAATGAAACCCTTCCTCATTTTCCACACTTCCCTGACCTTGCACCATCTGTCTTTCATCTTCCTCATCATGAAGTTATTTTTGAAAGGAAAGCATTTCAAATACGATGAAACGTTCAATTTTCCGGTTGAGTAAGGATTCTGGAACAATCTGCGGACTTCTACAAACAAGGTTTCCGCAAGTGCAATAAAGCGATTGGAAGAGTGTGTGGACATTGGAAAGAAGGACTAATGTCTGTACCGAATTTCGTTTATCCCAGTCAACGGTAAGTGGATCAGAAGACATCTTTAATAAAGACCCCACGTATGTACAGGATGGCGCAGGAAAATGGAAAATTTCAATGGATGTAAACTGCATGAATAAAGACAGGAAAAATACATTTTAAGAGGGGGATATACTACAGAGTATACTATTTAAATTGGCATTAAGTATCGCAGTTACATGTGACTTTATTTCTCGACGACAACGTCGGAATTATGTGTTCCATCTCAGCGTACGGAAACCTCTAGACTGCTCGGCATATCATGTTTCGAGAAATGCAAGCGATTTCTTCTGAATCCTCCGTCTCAGTTCAGCGATGGTTACAGGACATGTGCCTCCCACTTTGTCTTTGAGATACCCTTACAGGAAAACGCTGTGCTCACTGAGCTCAGAGTGAACACACCTTGCACACAACTCCAATGTTCTGTATTACTAAATGGCAAAGCTTTCTCAATGATGTCTCATCTGTTCCGAACACATGTTGACGCTACAGTCTTGATAATCCTAGATTCAAAACTTTCTATTTCCCTGCATCACCCTGTATTTGTAATAGGCTCATAGACTTTAAGAAACAGGGTTGTTGTACTGAAGTTCATCATCTGAAAATTAAGTGAATTTTTAAATCTTACAGCACATTATGAACCTCACTTCGATAAGAAATTCTGTCATGAGTTCAATGCTTTACTTGTTTTGTCTCTAATGTCGACTGCACACATTTGATGCATAGGGTCCTAGGTTCGTGAGTGGACACTGAAATTTGAACACATCTTGGTGATTCGGGTTCCACCCAACTAACCAAACCGATCGTAGTGAGGTTGTAATTGCCCTTCTTTTGTTGTAGGAACGTAATTCAAGTGATACTGATACTGACAAGGAGTGGAGAAATGTTAATAGCACAAGAGTGTAGAACGAGGTTATTTCAATCTCTTCCAACAAGAAGTTAGGAATTGCCTCCTGGTAGGGCAGACCTTTTGTCTGCTGGGTGGGGGGCGGGGGGCACGGAAAATACAAATGAGATTTGAAGGATCTTATAGGTGGTATTTTTATATGCGTCCCCATAGCTCCGCCTATACCAACAAAACAGAACCCCATCAACCTTGGTACCGTGAGGAAACTGTTTGGAAAATCTAAGCAAACAGTGAATGTAGCTAAAGAAACCCAAAACAGTGTAGGCAAGGACGAAGATAGCAATGTTAGACTCTTTCAACAAGAGTCTCTCCCGTAGCATGCGTCGTTTAGCCCAGAGATAATGCGTTAGCCGAATGTTCATTATGCGCATAAGGTCTTGCATAAATGACACCCATAAATAAAATTAAAGTTTCGATTAAACAGCAGGTGTCGATCCTTATCCCTAGCACAATCTGCTAAGAAGACAAAGAGAGATACGAGAAAGAAGTCAAAGGGCACGGTGGCTTAGTGGTAGAGCGCTCCTTTTTGATGAAAGTAGTCCCTGGTTCAATCTCAGGTCACTTAAGTTTGTGGTGCACAACATCCTGTCCGCAGGCTTTCTAGGGTTCTCCCGTCCCCTCCCACATTTTTATTGCATCAATTCTTTTTACAATCATTCACTTTCAGTACAATCATTTACAATCATTCACTTTCACCGTCTACCTTAGCCTAAACAGTATAATCCTAACTAGATATAAAACTACATGAACTGCCATAAAATAAAGGGGTACTCTTCCGGTTGACGTGAAATTTAGCATGATTGTAGCTTTCAAGTACTAACCCACAGGAAAATTGCAAAAATATAATATTTTTAATTTTTAGGGGGTCTAAAGGCGGGGTGAAGAAATCTTCCATGTTATTTAAATGGGCCCTTTTTTGGACTTATAATATCATATTTTAGATACTTGGAATAAAAAATTGAAATTCCATATGCTTGTACGTTTCCGTTAGCGTTACCTAAGTAAATCGCCAAAATTTAAAATTTCCAAATTTATAATGTTTTTATGGGGAAACTGAAAAATCTTCCCAATGCTATTTATATGAGACATCTTCTACACCCCAAAATGTTTAGGCACTTTCGGCAAAATTAGAATGATGAAATTTAGTATGATTGTAGATTTCCGGGACTTACCCACAAGAAAACTGCCAAAAGAGAATATTTTTAGTTTTTAAGGTGTCTGAAAGGGAGGATGAAGTAATTCTCATGTTATTTAAATGGGTGTTTTCTTGTGATACAAAATATTATCTTTTAGATAGTTGAAATACGAAAAGAAACTTGAAATTTGGTAGAATTGTAGGTTTTAGAGGTTCGAGTTCGTAGGTAGAGCAAACGTGAAAGTCTGGGGGCGGAGCCCCCAGCTAGCCAAAGGCTAGTTTTTATATATAAACTCAAATTTAGGCATTAAATATAATGAAGTAGTGGATAACACTGGAAAGGTTCCAAGATGTTTAGGATTAGTCAAATTCCTTACCTCAATTTTAAATCGCAATAAAAGAGGGGCAAAGTATGGAAATTCAAGAGTAAAGGCGGATTTTCATGCCCGCGTTAGAACGGAAGCATCACATGTAGCGTATTCATCGTAAATTATTTTTGTTTTCATACATCCGTGCGTGTATTGCGCCAAATTACTACTCGCTAGCTAATGCGCATGCGTAAAATAGAAAGTTTGTGATAATGGATTCCCGAAGGAGAGCTATCGTTTTAGCTGGAATATATTATATTTCAAAACGCCGCCGTCAGAAGTATGTTAGGAAAATGTGGTGGGTTCACCCCATTTTCCAGCTTCGACGAGAATACGGAATATACAAGAACCTTTTCTTTGAATTAAAATCCGATCCGGATAAATTTTTATAAAACAAATAAAAATATTTATAAATCATACTAAAGCATGTTTCAAATTACATTGCTTTTATTTTATATAGGGATTGATAATTTGTACATACCAGTTATTGTATGAACTATCTATTGTTCCCGGGGGTTCGATTCCCGGCGGGAGCTCATGTGGTTCGGATTCCACGTTAATCAGTAGGTCCACGTCTCATATAGCCTCGCTGCTGAAAGGGACGCTAAACTAAAATCAACTCAACTCAACAACTATTGTTCCCGGTAATACAACTAATTAATTACACAAATATAAAAGTAGCCTACTAACCATCGATACCAATATTTTCAGCAATTTGATGGCATGTTTTTGTCCTTAATACTGAATCCTTGTATTTCAGATGCTTAAGGTTGTACAAAATTTCGTTTTCTCTTACTTGTTCTACGAGCTACGAGCAGTTCTTCAAACGTTGTTCTTACCTCCGCCATGTTAGTCAGTGAATACAATAGTGTACGGGCGCTACTTCCGTCAGAATTGAACAAATTTCTACTCTGACGCGAGTGTAGCGCGCCATCTCCGATGCGTGATTTCATTGGCTGTTTAGCACAATCGCTCGCAACTCACGGAGGTAAAGGACACATGAAAATCCGCCTTAAGAAAACAATAATCGAGTAGATACCTGTACATTTTACTGGCTTATAATGAAATTACCAGAAGAAAAACTGTGGCACATTATACATACATGAACTAGACATAGCACTACACTATTTTGCAGATTAACTTTTAAAGAGTTTTGTTTACCACTTCCGCTTTCAATATTGATAATTACAGAGGAAAAACGATAACAGATTGCCACAAGCGGCTTTTTGGTATCAATTTAGCGTTCTAAGAATAGGAGCCATCATCTCTTTTAACCGGGGCCACGATGGCTCAGTGGTACAGCGTTCACCTCTGGTGCTGGGGGTCTCGGGTTCAAACCCTGCTCCCGCCAAGTGAACTTTGTGGTGGACAAACACCGTGTGCGTGTGTTTTCTCGGGGTTCTCCCCTTTCCTCCCACTTTCTTCATTCCACCATTTCATTCATTACTCATCATCACCGTCTCCTTTAGCCCAACCGGCATAACCATGGGACGTAAAACTCAAAAATTTCATTTCATTTTTTTCTCTTTTAACTATCTATTCAAACTGGAAGTGACAGAAATCATTAAATTCCGTTTTTGCGTGGTTAATATCAAATAAAAACCGTAATAGATAGCGAAAAGCAGTCTTTTTTTTGTAACCAATCAAGCGTCCCAAAAATATATTCCATATCCACCGTAGTCTCTCCATTAACACTGGAAACGACAGAAAATCAACCACTTCTGGTTTTCACAGTTATCGCTATACGGTAAAAACGATAATAGGTAGAGAGAAATGATTTCCTGCAATCCATTAAGCGTCCAAAGAATACATTTGATTTCCTTCCTTAGGACTCTACTAAAACCGGAAATTGTAGTAATAAACCACTTCCGGTTTTAACATTGATTTCTGTAGAGCGAAAAGAGGATAACACCGAGTAGCAGTTTTCTGGAATCAATTAAGAGTTCCAAGGATATATTTATTCTCCACTCTGATCTCTCTATTAAAACCGGAAGTGGTATAAATCTTCTATCATTTTCGGTTTCAATATTAATTGAGAAATTATCACGCCATATAAAGGAAACAGCTTCACATGGTGTACATGTGACACTGCTAATTGTTAATACAACATTAACACCAAGTAAACTATTTCAAATCAAAGAGAAAGACACAAGAATTGGTTTTGTTGGAGTGACGAAGGAATAGAGAGTAGTAACAGACAAACAATTCTACAGGTACCGTTAGGTACTATAATTAATATAGAAAGTAATGGTCTGTGTTGGCAGCGGGTTGGGTTAGGTTATTAGGGTTTGATGACCTTGTTACGTGTATTAGAAAGTTGTTATATTTCTGTTTTTAGTTGTGCTGACATGGAAAGGTCATGTGTTCTTTTTCGAGTTTGTATACGTGTCTGTAGAGACTTTATACTGGGTATTTTTAAAAATAATAATAATGGAAATTTGAATTAAATCTGTTGATACGTCATTCTGAGAGAATAAAAGATTACACGAACAATATGTGAGAGAGAATAAAAAGATATTCTCCTAATATATTTAACGGTTCGATTTCTATGAAATCTCATAAAGTGGTAGGAAATTGTTTTATTTGTTAAAAATAAGAAGCTCAGAACACTTATAATGTGTGATACGCACTGGGATCGAACCCGGGATCCTTATCATTGGAGCTGAATACTGTATGATGGGAGGGAAATATTTATTCATGCGTGACTTCTTAATTTGACGGATCGTATGCATAGCATACTCGGTGAACGTGGTAAAACTTCGTGTACGGTATGATACACTATGATGGTACATATACAGAGCGTGGTTTCCGTACGTCTGTTGCTGATGAACTTAAGACATGAACTGAACTTTTCCCGCGCTTTTGGAAACCCGGTTGGGTAGGAGTGATGATGTGTGCTTGCTAAAACTTGAATTTTAATATAAAGGAAGACCGTTGACACGTTTGGTAAACATTACAGAATACCGCCAGACTGATAGAAATAACTTTGGCGCCGCGGTAGGTGAACAAAAGGAAGATTGCGGACGTGGGAGATAAGCATCACAGGTTGGAGACAGACAGACCAATAGAAATAACTTTGGTGTCGTGGTAGATCCACAAAAAAGACATTGTCGGTGAAAACATAAAAGAAAGATTGCACACGTAGAACATTAGAAATTGGGGACAAACTAATAGCAATAACTTTGGCGATGTCGGTGAAAACATAAAAGAAAGATTGGGCACGCGGAAGATAAACATCACAGGTTGGAGACAGACTAATAAAAAACATGTTTTATGATAGTTTGTTAATAATGAATACAAAGAAAGTTTTTACATTACGAATGGTAGAACATATGAGGTTATTGAACGCGAACGCAAAAGAACATTCACCTATTGAATGATGATCATGTTGAAACATGAAGGGATGTTAAATACGATTGCAATAGAAGATTGTTATATTATTGTAATAATAATGAATGAATGAATGCAAATACAAAGATAGTTTGTGGCATCCGTTATTTTACGTGGACAATATGCTGGTGTATGTAGGGACATGAATAATAATAGAAGTTGTAAATAACAGATTTTATTTTAAAAGCATGTAAACTATTTATTTACACGTGATGTATCTAAATCTGCTCATAGATGACAGATGATTAAATAGTACGTCTTATGAATACCGTTGTAAAATTGGGAGGAATGATTTTACCAAAGTGAAAATACCAAATGTTGATATTTTAAAAGATTATATGAGAACATGTTTGCTATTTCTATATTTATAAAAATTCCATAGAGAATTGGAAAAGTACATATGAAAATATTTTAATTGGCGTGGTAGGACTGTTTGAAAAATGTTTAAAGTATCACGTGATATGATGTTATCGATAAAGTTTTCCTTATATACTGGGTATGAAGAGAAGACTGGTATAGTATCGTCATGGAGTCGATTCAGAGTCAAGTACAGCGAGAAATTCAACTTTGCAACGAAGTAGATTGGGATTCTACATTTGACTTTGTAGAATCTCCAAGGAAAAAGTTTAAAACTGCGAGAGATTTACCAGATATATTTATTGACGAGGAAACTCAGTATTTTTCTCCAGCTTCGCCAGTATCCTCAGAAATTATTATAGAGGAAGAAATTATTGACTTAAGAGAAGATCCAGTATTAATCCCATCATCTCCTGTTGGAGTGAGGACATCTTTACCAACACTTCCAGCATCCTCGTCATTATTAGGAGTAAAAAACATTCAACCACCATCTTTAAAGTGGACACTAGATAGTAAAGAAGAAGAAGAAAGAACACCATCACCTGATTTATTTACCGCAGAAGAAGAGGAGGTGGATGGAGAAGAAGAAAGAACACCATCACCTGATTTATTTACTGAAGAAGAGGAGGAGGATGAAGAAGAAGAAGAAGAAAGACTACCTTCACCTGACTTATTTAGTGAAGGGGAGGAAGAAGAAATTTTGCGATTATTTGACGAAGTGGACGAGTGTAAACCCGACACACCACATGCAAGTGTTACACCTTCACCTTCACCAGCACCACCACCACCACCACCACAAACGGAGCCCTTAGACTTATCAATGAAGAAGAAGAAGGAAGAAGAAGAAAAGTGTAAGTGTACACAAGTGTTTGTGGATGAAAAGTGCATCAAAAACGCTATTTTAAATTGGAACCCTAATTGTATATTATTATGTGAGGGTTGTTTTTTTGACTGTCCGCAACAAATGTCTCACCGCTGCCTTTTTATGGACATTGAAGCTTTAGAAACAGAGACATGGCTAATTTTTATTAAAGAAAATGTGAGAAAAGAACTTTATAACATATTTCGAAACTCACATAGAATGTGTGTAAATACAATCATATTTGAAGAAGAATATTTCAAATTAATAAGAAACCCAAGATATTTGAATGAATTAGTAGATATTCTACTATCAAAGAATAAGAAATATTAATTTTCGGTGATTCTGTATATATTGTCTAACTTTTATGTAATATTATTATTATTTTCCTTGTATATTATTTTGATTGTATATATTATTATTTTCCTTGTATATTATTTTGATTGTATATATATATATTATTATTTTGATTGTATATATTATTATTATTATTATTATTTGCTTGTATATTATTTTGCTTGTATATATATAATATTACCGAAATAAATATATACGAATTTCATTTCTTGATTCTTATTTAATATTAAAACTTTCCTAAATAAAAGGTATTATTGACATTTTACAAGGTGAAACTCCTTTTTGCTTTCTATCGTTTACTTTTTTTTGGAAAAGCGTTTAAAATTGGTATTTGATGAGTGTTTTATATATTTTTTTACTAATACTTTGAAGTATTTAAAAGTTTGATGAGTATTTTACATTGACAAGTTTGCGATTTTTGAAAACATAGTTTCTTGTAGCTGCTCTAGCGAGTTTCCATAGGAATTTAAATGTTCGCAGCGTAGCTGCTCTTACGACTTTCTCTAAGAAAGGAGATTATAAAAATAAGATACGAACCAATAAAATATTTTAAAAACGAGTTTGTGTAACAAACGATTTATTTTACAAGTTTACAGCGTAGCTGCTTTTACGACTTTCTAATTTTAAAAACGAGCTTAGTTAGTATTTTCGAAACAAATAATTAACACGGAACTTCTAATGAAGTGATTGAACAAAAAAAAGCAAATGAACGAATAAATAATTAATATTTCGGAACATCTTTAGTATGTTCACACGAAGTGTTCGAGTAATTTATTAGGAGAGGTTAAATGAATAAGGAGCTTCTTATGGAAGCGATCCATTATTAAAATTAACCGACTTTGCAATGGCATAGGAGAATATAAAACAGAAACTGATTTAATAACGAATTTAAAAAAACTCAGTAATATTATAGTATGATTTATATACTTACAAAATGCAAAAAGTTTTCACATACATGCAGAAACTAATTTTACAAACGCGAATCCTAACATGCAGAAAGTTTTTTCACATACACGTGATATAAATGTCGAAAAGTGTTTTTTTCAAAAACAAATAATTAACACCAATTTTAAAAAACGAGTCTGTGTGACAGACGATTAATTTTACAAGTTTACAGCGTAGCTGCTCTGAGCTTGTACACCAAGCGATCCGTATAAAAGTGAAAATGTAATTTTCAAAAAATGAAAATGCAACTTGTCAAACGTGAAAATGTAACTTGTTAAACGAAAAAAAAACTGCAAGTTACGAAAATGTAATTTTCAAAAAATTTTTAGAAATGCAAGTTACGAAAATGAAAATGCAAGTTGTCAAAATGAAAATGCAAGTTGTGAAAATGCAAAACCGTAAACTAAAAAAATGTGAAAAGCGTTTTTCACATGCATGCAATATAAAATGCACAAACAAATTTTATGTAGGCGAATCATAACATACGGATTTTTGTTAAAGTTCTAATTTCATGAAAAAATTTTTTAAAGAATTTTTCCCTACGTATAAATTGTAAGTCATATTTGAAACATAATTTACTTTTACACTGTAAGTGTATTGAAAAAATTTTCGCGTTGAAGTAAAATATATAAGATGTGTAAGGAAATAAATAAAACATGTAATATAAAATGAGAAAAAATTTTATTTACAAATTTCAATAATATATATATAGTTTACATACAGATACATTCCTTGATATATTGTTTAATACAATCTATATTTATATTAGTATATGCACAATTACATACTGGCCAATTTATTGCTGAAAGTTTTTTATCACTTGCTTTTGTTAATTTATACACATTGTTATTATTATTATTTTGTAATTGATTACCAGAAGAGTTTTTATTTTCCATTATTACTATTTCTTATGCATATTATAATGTAAATCTTTTACTAAGAATAACTCTGTAATTAACTGAATGTTATCTTTGTTTAATAAAATGTTATATAATGTCCATGTAAATTCCCAATCATCAATTTCAGTATCACAATGCACTCTTGCAAATTCTTCATATAAATCATCAAAAGTTTGTCCGCTTACCATTGTACGCCATGCATTATAGCATAACATATTATAGTCCGAAGTAATACAGTCGTGTTCTTCTATTTTGCTCTTGTTTTGAAAACACCCATAACACAAAAGTTCTCGTGGTGGTTTCCAACGATCAATACACATTAATACACATTGTTCTTTTATAGAAAAAGAAGAACATTGATATTCGCAATTGTCATATGTATTTAGGAAACGACATTGGTACTCACAGTCTGGATTGTTGATACACATCTTTATCGTACTCAAGATATGCTTCTCTTAAGTCAGAAATATGATAATCATTAAAGGTGATTTCTTGATATGAATAATTAAATTTGTTTATAAGATGGGGAATAATGTTTACATCTATATATTTCACATGAATCTTTAGATAATGTTTTAATATTTGATCACGTGTTGATTTTTTGATTAGGAAATTCCACACAATAGTATTTAATTCTTCATCACTTTCACTTACACATTTATGATCAGTTTCTTTCTCACTACGATTCGCACAGCCTTCACAAAGTAATGGTTCAGAAAGTTTATATTTTTCTAGTAACTGTTTTACACAAACTTCATTTACTTCATTAGGAGTACAACCACACTTTACATCATTGAATATCAGAATATCATTAGAAATTGTATTTTGATTTACTACAACTTCCTCTTCAAAGGGTATTTCATTTGGGTATCTGAAATTTCGTCTATACACAGCATCGTCTATGGTAATTTCCTGTGTTGGATAAATAATCCTATATTTTTCAGCGTCTTCTTCAGGAATGTCAGGATCATTTGGATGTACAAGAATAATTTTCTTTTGTTTTTCAAGTTGAAAACGTTTTTCACGCGGTGAAATGTATTTAGATTTTACACATTCACTTTGCAATAAAGAAAGATTGGTTTCAATTTCACCTTTTCGTTTTTTATTATTATGAGATGAAGAACCAGAATTTGTTTTTTGCTTTTTAACTGCGGAAACAAATTGCTTTTGACTGTACATTGTAACAGCGTATCACTTCCTTTATATGATTTACTACAGCTATACGCATGCGCGCTTTTATATTATAATTGTGACATGCGCGAAGACCAAGTACAAGTATACATACGCATCTGACATGCGCGAAGACCAAGTACAAGTATACATACGCATTTGACATGCGCGAAGACCAGGTACAAGTATACACATGTATCTGACATGCGCGAAAATCTAGTACGAGTATGCGCACGCATAGAATTTATATTGTTATGTCTAAATACATCGTGAAAAGAAATAGGTGTGGTGTGATTATATAAAGTTTTTTTTCATACCATTATTATATCATTAGAACATTTATATGTATAAATAGACATGTACGTGATTTGTTAGGGATGAAATTAATAATAATAATATTAACAATTTCATACTTTGTAACTCATTTACTAACACTTAGTGTTTGCTAAAGCAATCTTGGTACAAACGATATATATATATATATATATATATATATATATATATATATATATATATATATTGAAAAATAAATAAATAAATAAATAAATTATGATATCAGAGAAAACAAGATTGGATTGTAATTCATGTGCTTACAAACTTAGTAATTCAGATAGTTTGTTTAAAGACTATGTGAATTCTTTCCTTCAAATGAAGCAGGAATCTTCAGGATTTCCTGTTTGGTGCAAAACCAAAGGAGACAAACAAAAATACATTAAAGAGTATCATGCCCATGAGGGCAATCAATTAAATCATAGCAATATCAGGAAGAACCCAAGATTGAGGTATATCTCCAAGATATTCCTTAATTCGCTTTATGGGAAAATGTGGACAAAGAACGGACTTGTTGCAATTCGTGATTGTATTATCTATGGGCACAACAATACGAAGTACAAAGCGTATTACCCATTGAAGATAAACATCTTATTCTTACGTATCACAATACAGAGAATAAGAACAAACCATGGAAATTTTCAAACCTTGTTCTTGTGGCGTTCAATACGTTATGGGCACGGTTAAAACTGTATGACCTATTGACATTAGTAGGACCTAAAAATGTTTGTACTGTGACACGGTCAGCATAATGTTTGTACAACACCGTGATGAGAAATCTCCGCTTACATTAGAGCCCTACTTGGGTGAACTAACCAACGAAGTAAAAGAGCGGTGGGAAATAGACAAATTTATAGGTTTTTATTATTATTATTATTTCATTAGAAGAATACATTATTTCGATTACAGATGACTTCTACAAATGTAAACGAACTAACTCAATTGTTAATCATGGCAAAACGTTTCGGATATGAAGCATCCGAAGTTGTTTACTACAGATGGAAAATGATAGTAGATAAATTTCATAGCAATGGGTGCATGTACGTAGTTTTGAGTAGAAACGAATTTTTGGAATCGTTTGGTGGATACTTATTATTCTAAGGGTGTGCGTGTACCCAATGAAAAATATTATCAAATGTTAACAGAGTTATTAAAACAATTTAAAGGAAGACAGGATGTTATTTTGGCATCCTGTGAAACCGCTGCTGATATTTCTGATTTATACCAGTGCGGATTTTTCCACAAAGATGATATAAAAAATCAGGATTGTAAAAAGTTAAGCAGCATGTAAAACAGCTCACTTATTTGTTAAGGACAATGCTAAACTACTATTAGGCAAGCTTACCACGACCAAGTTTCCTAGTTCTGGGGAACCTAAGAACTAAAATGGGTTTTTCAAGAAGTACCTAAGATAATGGATGCATCAGAATTTGAAATAGTAAAGAGTATATCATAAACATATGTTTACTTTGGGTTAAAAGGGGCAGAAATAACCATTAAGTGTATGGAATCGAAGAAGACCAGGAAAAATATATACGAAATCTGTTTGATTTCGGAATGACCCATACAATAAAGGGATGTTGACAAGAACACCTATATAGGAATAACTATCGAGAGCACTACCTTAAACTTAAAACAATGTACATAACATGACGTCCTAAAAAAGGAATTGAACCCGGAGGCCCTCTTCTCCATAGTGGAAAATACCCTCAATAGCAATGAGAAAATTTTAATCGAAGGTGCATCTCCGTAAAGGAAGAGGAAAAAAAGGTGGATTGTAAGACCCACATTGTTAATCCACGCAAGGGAAGGTGTCGAACCCGTGGATCGGGCAAATATGAGGAATATACAACTCTTTTGGAAAAGTGTACCATCCCATTAAACAAGGACATATAATGTCTTTCTAAGACTATCATCCTCGAAAAGGCTAGGGCCGATCAAAAATATGAACAAATGTATAAATTAAAAAAAAAACAATCCTAAGCGATTGTTGAAGCAGACTAAGGATTTGTGTGATGATGTCAATGTTACTATTGAGCATCGAAATGGATGTACTATTAATGATGTGAAAAAATTTCAACAATACCTGACACCCAAGTACCAAATCATTGTCTTTGAAAAGAAACTTAATAGTCGTGAATTTTATGGAATGTGTCCAGAAATAAAGGGTGGTAAGCAAATATATTTATTGTACAAAGATAATCACTACCAATTAATAACTAGTGTACGTAAACTTTTGGGAGCCGAAGGCTTTTGCGAATATTGTTTGCAAAAAGTACAATAAAAAAATCTCCGATTTATTATTATTCAGCAATATGAAGCTTGTATAAAGTCTTCATTTATTCAGCAATATGAAACAACTTTCAATAGTTTATATTGGTTTTTTTACACGATTTTTTTAAAAAATTTGTATTGTGTTAATTAGTTTTCAACTCATTTTACATAAATATTTGAAGAAATGTTTAGTATGATAGCACTGCACTGCACTACACAGTAACTATTTTTTCTTAGATATTTTACTTGAGTAAGATTTACTTGTGACGTTCACAGAAAAAAAAATCATGGCAAATTGTATTATCTGTCAGGAAAGTAAATGTACACCTGTTTTTCGAGTCTGGCATTCCTGCTCTCCATCCGTGGAGTGTATGAGAATTAAATCAATCAAATGTTTACTGAGGGGCAAAAAGAAAAGTTTAATCTGAATAAGACATTGCAGAGGGACACAAGCTGTGAATATGAATAGTGCATAGTTAAAATAAAGGACGACACCGAAAGAGAAAGCCACAAACAGCTGTTAAACTTAGAAAAAAGAGTAAAAATTGTTGAAGTGGGAACATAAAACACAAACAAAACAAATACGCCGAAAACTAAATTTTCTCCAGGCCATGATCTTAGTGTAGTGGTTAAGGTGCTGGCTTACAAATGGAAAGGTCGCCAGTTCGAATCTTCGGTGAGGACATTTTTAAAAATTTTTTGTTTATAATACATGCAGCTCATGTATTATAAAGATGGTAAAAGAGGTCGTATTTAGTCTTTCGTAGCAATTATTATTGGTAAGGTTTAGTACTGATAATACTTTTTGTCTTTGCGTATTGCTTTTATTCTTTTCTTCATTTCAAAAGAGAAAAATATCCGAACAAACGCCACCAAAATTCCTCATATTTTGAATGTAAACGCCATTTGCAATTAGTAAAGAATAAAAATTGAACGTTCCGATGTAGCTGCAAAAAGTAAAAAGAAAAACATGGAAGTAGACCATACTCATGGTTATTAAAAATACAATTTCTACATGCCTTACACCTCCCGACCACGTTTCTACGTTAGCAAGTAAGAGGTTTGTGTTTAGGTTAGGCTGGTCAATATTTTGCAAAGGGGCCCGGTTTAGCTCTGACGCACCACAGGTGCGGGAAGGGAGCAAAACACTTTTTCTCTCTCCCTCTGTGTGTCTGTTTATCTATCTATCTGTATATATATAACGCTATTTGTGAATGCCATAACCACCCTAATTTTCAGCGGATTGAGATAAAACTTGGCACAAACATTAATTGTTGAAATATCTTCAGTTCGTTAACCAGAATAATCAGACGAAAATGTTCAAAATGGCGGCCCTTTAAACTCTTAAAAACTTCGCCAAATTTCGCCCATAAATGGGTATTCAGAAAGTTTGAATAACTTTTCCTCTTTTACTGAAATATTTGTGTGCAGAGACTTATTGAAATATTGCACCCGATTAATCGCATAAAGAATGTTCACGCCCTTTACGCTACGGTCAGGCTTTATTTATTTTTTTTTTTTTTTGTTTGCAGGAGGGGGTTATTTTCGTATTCGAACAAGATGATTGCTAGTGATGATATGAAATTACACATTGAAAGTGAAGTAACTTGTGAAACGTGTTATTTGAAAGAATAATATAATAAATGTGCTTTCCTCTAACACAGAGAACTGTAAATTATGTAATTCGAGTTCGGGAGCCTGAATGGCGAGGAATGTTATTTGATTTGCTTTTTAGTAACACATTGCATTGCAAATAAAGGTAGGCAACATTAGTGGTAAGTAAAACAATAATAATAATAATAATAATAATAATAGGTGTTGTTTGTGGAAAGGCAATATCTTCCTCAATTCTTCTTCAAACGTAATAATTGTAACGCCATATCTCCCTTACAAACAAAATATTAGCAATTTATATCGAGAAAACGGGAAACTGTTGAGTGATGGGAGCAACGTTGGACAGTATGCACTCATAGTACTCAGAAAAATAAGCGATTTCAATGAAAAATGAACGAAGAGTCATTGCCGTGGGTAGTCATGGAGCCAAGCAGAGCCCTCTTTAGGCAAAATGTCGATAACTTATATCGAGAGAACAGGAGGTGATAGTGCGATGGGACCAACCTTGGACACCGTGGACCCATAAGGCGCATCGAAAAAATTAGGGGGGGGGCGGGCACCAGCCAGCCTTAGTTATTTCCACATAATAATATAAAATTATATTGTCGAAATACACACACGAGTTAGCTAGTAATATTTCATATTATTATTATTATTATTATTATTATTATTATTATTATTATTATTATTATTATTATTATTATCAACAGTGTCTTCTCATTACGTGTGCATGTTTGACATGAAGCCAAAGAGAAGATCCATCATTCGTAGAAAGAATAAGAATAGCCAGTTACTTTAATTGTGAACGACGGCGAAAAACACGAAAAGAGTACCCTTAGCGAAAAGAAACAATACTTTCTCTCAATTGGATAAAAAATAAAGCCGAGATAGATTCGAACTCGCATGGACGGTGCGAACAGCCAGTTCATTGTCCACTTTTTTTAAAACTGACTCACCGAACGTGTTTCAGTAACTTACTTATTGCTAATTTTACTTGCTTCACTCGTTTAACTTACTTTTTCTAATAACTTATAACGACAGGGACACGAACACAGAAACATCGAGGACAGTTAAAAATCATAGATGCTCTCCCGCCGGGAATCGAACCCGGGATTTCATACACCAAAGGCGCACGTGCTAGCGTCTAGACCAGCGGGCAGGGCACTGCTCACTCTCTGTGTCGTTAGGGATTACGACCACTGTATTGCAAGCTATCACTTCTGTGGGTTGTATACTATGATCACATGTTTCTTCTTTGCTGGAAGAGTTAAACCTACATTCTATGTAATACATGAGGTATTTAGACCTACATCATCTTCATATAATGTAATAAAAGTGTCATGCTGGGAATAAGAAAAAGAACATTCCTTGGACAAAACGGAAACTATTGGCATCAGAAATATTTATCTACGAGGCATGCGCAGTAGTATATTTCAGAATAGTTACTGTTTAGTTCAGTAAACGAAGAAAGGGGTATGAAAAAGCAAATATGTCGAGTCAACGAGATCGACCAGAGTAGACAGAGGCGAAAGCAGATGTGTAGTAATACAACAACTTCGTTAAATTGATAATTGGTTCTTTATTCTGTAGTAGATCGTATCACAACTTTACGGGAGAGCAGAGAAAGACTTACTAACGCTGTCATATAGTAAGCTTTAGTAACACGATCATACAGACACAAATGGATGTAACTGTGAGTACTACAACTTCGATTTAACGAAAGCCGTTTAGATATTCAGTGGTTTGCATGGTTGCATAAGACACAAAAACTTAAGACATAATACAATTCTTCATACCTCAGCTTCTAGTAACTAGATACATGCAATTTCTGGATAGATACTGAAACTGCTGTCGGATTTTAATACATGACGTATTGCGGGATACAAAATGCTTTGCATTACTTGTTTGTTTGTAGACAGCTACTAGCTTAGTGTTCTAAAAGGTTGTGCATAAACTAGGGATAGCCAATTCCGGAATTATTACTTTCCGGACTCCCGAAGGTAAAACCGGACAAATTCCGGAATTCGGAAAATTCCGATTTTGGAATAATTCCGGAATTCGAAAAAATCCGGAATTTTTCGAAATCCGGAGTTTTTCTCAATTCCGGAATTTTCTAAATTCCGGATTCTTCCTGAGTTCCGGAATTCTTCTGAATTATGGAGTTTAACTGAATTCCATAATTTTCCGAAATCCGGAAAGTGAAAGTTCCGCTTCCAAGAAATGAATTTATTTTGGTTAATATGAATCGTGGTGGAAATAAGTCTTTCACCAGGTAATGGCGACTGCTTTGAAAGAAATAGAGAGTATGAGAATTCAATCTGTCATATTTGTAGTTTCGTGTGGAGAAAATATAAACTTGTGAACCAACGGTTTAAGGAAAACTTAAGTTATTAATGTAAACTTTTCGGACATCATAAAATAAATACGAAAGACATTTTGACTCGAAAAAATATAACATATAAGTTTGCAAGCGGAGACAAAGAAACCTAACGTAACCAGACTAAAGACGAATCGTTTACCGCGTAGCGATCAAGGTCAAGCTGTTTTCCAGGGCGAGTTTCGAGTTGAGTCGAGTTTGATAATGGCTCGCTCGCTCGTTCAGCTCGTTTTAACTCTTTTTTTAAATAATGGCCTGATTAGACTGGAAAGCGAAAGCCATGAGAAATGTAAGCACTAATGTGGAATACCTTTTAGTGCTGCTCACGACAGGGGTGCGTCTCGTCTCGTAATTTTAGTGCATCTCGTGGGGCAATTTTTGTGTATCTCGTCTCGTCTAGATAACGAGAAGACAAGTTTTTTATTATTATTATTACGAGACAGCCTCAAATGTCGTAATCACCAATATAAGTATATACTGTTGTTCTTAAAATCAAGGCTGAGACCTGCACTGTCGAATTTTTGAGCCCAAGCAAAAGACCAACTCGGGTATCTATATCAACCGGCTCAGCTCGTATCAACTGAGCGAACAGCTCGAGTCGGCTCGGTTGGGATGAGCCGATGACCCGAGCCGGCTCAGTTGGAACGAGCCATCGACTCAGCTCAATTGAGCCGATGGCTCGAGCTTTCTGGGTTGGGATGGGTCCCCTACTCGGCTCATGTGAACCGGTTCAAGCCAGCTAAGTTAAAATTAGTCCATCGGCACGTTTCGATTCAGCTCAACTAAGCCGATGGCTCAAATCGGCTCGGTTGGGTGAGCTGTTGGCTCGGCTCACTTCTTGGTTCGGTTCGATAGTGAATGAGCTGTAAGCCGAGCCGCTCGAGCCGTTGAGAAGCCTAAACCCGGTCCCAGCTGTTTTGAACATGTTTGGCTGAAGCCTATAACTTTTAACAATTTTTGGCTCGAGCCCGAAAACTTGCCCCTTCGGAACTCAACCCAGAACGTGACCGATGTCCTTCCCTCCTGAAGACTTCTCGACGACCGAGATCGACAGTCAATTAGCTTTTACTATTCAGATACAAACCGTATATCTTTTAAAGATTATACACGGTGTTGATATAATAATAATAATAACAATAGTAATAATAATAATAATAATAATAATAATAATAATAATAATAATAATAATAATAATAATAATAATAATAATAATAATAATAATAATAAAAGTTTTAAACTTGCCGTTGAAATTTGGCAAAACTTACTTAAAAGTAGAGATTTCGGGGAAAGGGTTACTTACTTTCAAGACAGTGGCGTAGGGAAAGGGGGACCGGAGGCCCCCCCTCCCCAAAGAGGTCCGATAATGTACTTTGGTACTTTGATGTTTGTAATTTTTTATATATTTTTATGTTTATATATTTTTTGTTTGTAATTTTTCTATATGTGCCTATAACAGCACTTGCCCCCCCCCAAACACACATCCTGGCTACGCTACTGCTTCAAGAGACACCTCTGCAACTACCAACATTTTAAACTACAACGTACCATTGAAGTTTCATGTAGAAAGTCTTCTACTGTATGTTTTAAGCAAAATAACTATAATAAATATAACTGAATATCACGCAACAGTAAGGCATATAATAAACTAATGTTTAGGATATGCAGAGGTAAATATAAAAGCTTTGCTACAAAATACCTACACAGAGCATAATTCAATGAGCTCTGAAATATAATGTAACGAAATAGCCTATGAGATTCAGTCTACAGACCAATTGTTACTTACAGAATGGGCATACACTATTTCGAGAATCGAGACAAGAAGGGAAATGTTTACGATACTTTTCGTCTCGTCTCGATTCTCATCTCCAAAGAGAGACGAAAATTTTGAGTTAGCCTTGACCCGTCTCGAATGTAGAATGTTAATTCTCATGTTATTCTATTTGTTTTAGAAACGAGATGAGAAAGTCCTCTTCTCGTGGGCAACATTAAACCAAACCGAAATATTCTTTCCAAATGTCACGCTTCTGCTTGTAATGGTATGACCTGAGCGATAATTAGCTCCTAGCTTTTAATCTTCTACGAGATAATAATAATTATTATTAGTTTATTATTATTATTATTATTATTATTATTATTATTATTATTATTATTATTATTATTATTATTATTCCTGAAGATTTGATAGTTCAAATATTGAAACATCCGAGTATTTAAATATCTGAATATAATAAAACATATGTTATCGCTGATCAATCGCCATCAAAAATCCTAAATCCTAAAGTTAAAAAAAAAAAAAGACATTACAATGTGCATTCGCACAAGCACCTTGACCACTCAACCGCGATCACTATGCGGTAAAAGATTCGTTTTTAGTCTGGTTACGTAAGGTTTCTTTGTCTCCGCTTGCAAACTTGTATGTTATATTTCTTCGATTCAAATTGTCTTTCGTATTTCCTTTATGAAGTCGGAAAAGTTTACATTAATAACTTGAGTTGTTCTTAAACCGCTGGTTCACAAGTTTGTTATTTCTCCACACGAAACTACAAATATGACAGATTGAAATCTCATACACCCCATTTCTTTCAAAGAAGTCGCCATTACATGGTCAAAGACTTATTTCCGCCACGATTCATATTAACCAAAAAAAATTCATTTTTCGGAAGCGGAACTTTCACTTTCCGGATTTCGGAAAATTATGAAATTCAGTTAAACTCCGGAATTCAGAATAATTTCGGAACTCGGAAAGAATCGAAATTTAGAAAATTCCGGAATTGAGAAAAACTCCGGATTTCGAAAAAAATCGGATTTTTCCGAATTCCGGAATGTTAAAGAAATCAGAAATTTCTAAATTCGGGATTTTTCTGAATTCCGGAATTATTCCAAAATCGGAATTTTCCGAATTCCGGAATTTGTCCGGTTTTACTTTCGGGAGTCCGAAAAGTAATAATTTCGGAGTTGACTATCCCAAGTTTATACACAACCTTTCAGAACACTAAGCTAGTAGCTATTTACAAAAAAACAAGTAATGCAAAGCATTTTGTATCCTGCAATACGTCATGTATTAAAATCCGACAGCAGTTTCAGTATCTATCCAGAAATTGCATGTATCTAGTTACTGGAAGCTGAGGTATGAAGAATTGTATTGTCTCTTAAGTTTTTGTGTCTTATACAACCATGCAAATCACTGAATATCTAAACGGCTTTCGTTAAATCGAGGTTGTAGTACTCTCAGTTACATCCATTTGTGTCTGTATTACTCACAGTTACATCCATTTGTGTCTGTATGATCGTGTTACTAAAGCTTACTATATGACAGCGTTAGTAAGTCTTTCTCTGCTCTCCCGTAAAGTTGTGATACGATCTACTACAGAATAAAGAACCAATTATCAATTTAACGAAGTTGTTGCATTACTACACATCTGCTTCCGCCTCTGTCAACTCTAGTCGATCTCGTTGACTCGACATATTTGCTTTTTCATACCCCTTTCTTCGTTTACTGAACTAAACAGTAACTATTCTGAAATATACTACTGCGCATGCCTCGTAGATAAATATTTCTGATGCCAATAGTTTCCGTTTTGTCCAAGGAATGTTCTTTTTCTTATTCCCAGCATGACACTTTTATTACATTATATGAAGATGATGTAGGTCTAAATACCTCATGTATTACATAGAATGTAGGTTTAACTCTTCCAGCAAAGAAGAAACATGTGATCATAGTATACAACCCACAGAAGTGATAGCTTGCAATACAGTGGTCGTAATCCCTAACGACACAGAGAGTGAGCAGTGCCCTGCCCGCTGGTCTAGTGGCTAGCACGTGCGCCTTTGGTGTATGGTGTCCCGGGTTCCATTCCCGGCGGGAGAGCATCTATGATTTTTAACTGTCCTCGATGTTTCTGTGTTCGTGTCCCTGTCGTTATAAGTTATTAGGAAAAGCAAGTTAAACGAGTGAAGCAAGTAAAATTAGCAATAAGTAAGTTACTGAAACACATTCGGTGAGTCAGTTAAAAAGAAAGTGGACAATGAACTGGCTGTTCGCGCCGTCCATGCGAGTTCGAATCTATCTCGGCTTGATTTTTTTATCCATTTGAGAGAAAGTATTATTTCTTTTCGCTAAGGTTGTCACACTCTTCGTATTTTTCGCCGTCGTTCACAATTAAAGTAACTGGCTATTCTTATTCTTTCTACGAATGATGGATCTTCTCTTTGGCTTCATGTCAAACATGAACACGTAATGGAAAGACGCTGTCGATAAAAATAATAATAATAATAATAATAATAATAATAATAATAATAATAATAATTATTATTATTATTATTATTATTATATGAAATATTACTAGCTAACTCGTGTGTGTATTTCGACAATATAATTTTATATTATTATGTGGAAATAAGTAAGGCTTGCTGGTGCCCGCCCCCCCCCCTAATTTTTTCGATGTGCCTTATGGGTCCACGGTGTCCAACGTTGGTCCCATCTTACTATCACCTCCTGTTCTCTCGATATAAGTTATCGACATTTTGCCTAAAGAGGGCTCTGCTTGGCTCCATGACTACCCACGGCAATGACTCTTCGTTCATTTTTCATTGAAATCGCTTATTTTTCTGAGTACTATGAGTGCATACTGTCCAACGTTGCTCCCATCACTCAACAGTTTCCCGTTTTCTCGATATAAATTGCTAATATTTTGTTTGTAAGGGAGATATGGCGTTACAATTATTACGTTTGAAGAAGAATTGAGGAAGATATTGCCTTTCCACAAACAACACCTATTATTTTTATTTATTATTATTATTCACTGAAAATTAGGGTGGTTATGGCATTCACAAATAGCGTTATATATATACAGATAGATAGATAAACAGACACACAGAGGGAGAGAGAAAAAGTGTTTTGCTCCCTTCCCGCACCTGTGGTGCGTCAGAGCTAAACCGGGCCCCTTTGCAAAATATTGACCAGCCTAACCTAAACACAAACCTCTTACTTGCTAACGTAGAAACGTGGTCGGGAGGTGTAAGGCATGTAGAAATTGTATTTTTAATAACCATGAGTATGGTCTACTTCCATGTTTTTCTTTTTACTTTTTGCAGCTACATCGGAACGTTCAATTTTTATTCTTTACTAATTGCAAATGGCGTTTACATTCAAAATATGAGGAATTTTGGTGGCATTTGTTCGGATATTTTTCTCTTTTGAAATGAAGAAAAGAATAAAAGCAATACGCAGACAAAAAGTATTATCAGTACTAAACCTTACCAATAATAATTGCTACGAAAAACTAAATACGACCTCTTTTACAATCTCTCATGAGCTGCATGTATTATAAACAAAAAAATTTTAAAAATGTCCTCACCGAAGATTCGAACTTGCGACCTTTGCATTTGTAAGCCAGCACCTTAACCACTACACCAAGATCATGGCATGGTGAATGTTTAGTTTTCGGCGTATTTTTTGTATTTTTGTTTTATGTTCCCACTTCAACAATTTTTACTCTTTTTTCTAAATTTAACAGCTGTTTGTGGCTTTCTCTTTCGGTATCGTTATTTATTTTAACTATGCACTATTCGCATTCACAGCTTGTATCCCTCTGCAATGTCTTATTCAAATTAAACTTTTCTTTTTGCCCCTCAGTAAACATTTGATTGATTTAATTCTCATACTCTCCACGGATGGAGAGCAGGAATGCCAGACTCGAAAAACAGGTGTACATTTACTTTCCTGACAGATAATACCTTTTTTTACAGTTTGTACATGTAATATACCTACAGAAGAGTAACATTTTCATCCATACGTCTTCATATTTTTTCAATCACAAACACTATCACTATCACTTTGTTTTTCATTCCAAATTAAGAATTTCTTAAAATCTTTCTGCAAAAATATTTCTATCAGTTGATTAACAAATGTATCATTATGAATGGCATCATCATATATATGAAAAAACTGTTCTAATTTATTAAAAGTATTGTCGTGCATTTTTTGAAACGTATACCAAATTTCGTTTTGTGTGTCCATATCCATAATAACACCTAGTACTTTTGTTTTCAATATATTTTTATGTAACAGAATACAGTCATGGTTTATTGCGTCTTTCAATCCATGTGCACACCCACTGCAAAGAAGCATACTTCTTCTTTTAGATTCCCACATTTGAAAACATTTATTAAGCACTGAATGGTTATGTGAATATTATCGCAGAAACAGACCAATACGTTTTCAGCATTAGACATTTTTCAGTTCGACAGAGTAAACGAATTATATAATAGTTCACAACGTAGTTGCTCTTACGACTTTCTAATTTTAAAACGAGTTTGTGTAACAAACGAGAGAATAAATAATCGCAGCGTTGCTGCTCTTATGAGTATGTTTTAGCATACAATCCAATAAATAAGTTGAATTTGCGACGCAAATGAACCAATAAAATAAAATAACACGAACGAATAAAATAATCACACTGTAAGTGTTCGAGTAATTTATTACGAAAGGTTAAATTAATATGAAGCGATCAAACTAAAATAAAAAAAAACACTAGCCACAAATATCTTCATTGACCACCATACAAAGAAGAAGAAATCTTTTCATCGACTACAACCAGTACAACAATATTTATATGTCGCTTTTCTTTTATACTTTTTCTTTATTTATACTTTTCACCGTGGGATGTAATGACATGTTTGAATTAACCAATGAAAACAGGTTTGAACAAGTTTAAGGTAAACCTCAAACTCATAGTTTCCACCCCCTATTAGTTTTAGATACTATTCTTTTATCCAAATTAGCTTGAATATTTCATCTTTGCATCAGTTTTACAAGCGACAAAGTCACTCAGACCGTTTACTGCGCGTGCTTGAATTTCTATATATTCACATTGAAAGCAATAATTAGAAATCACGATACCTGAAACCCCAATAGCTCCTTTTGTATTTACTTGTCTTTTAATTAGCCTGTTGGATTCCAACGTGTCGATAAATAATGCTTTTAAATCCTTTTTTAAAATATACTTTTGGTTATTTTACATTTAAGACATGGTGGATTACTTCCTTTTGTGACAACTTTTAGCAACGAGTGGTGGTATCTTATCTACAGAATACTCAACACTTGAAAAATTTATTACTGTTGTTATCATAAGACAATAATTATTGAACTTTCGCTAAATATGTTTACAGATAAAGTATTGCGTACAATAGGGAGAAACAAAATGCTATCGAAAATTCGCCAAATGTTAAGGATTCTTGTAGACAATCCATGTAGTAAGTTGTGAATATATGTTAAAACTGAAGCCTACATTATGTATTTGATCAGTGCTAGAAATTCCTGTGAATTTTCATTAGGTATGCTATATGTTAAAAGCTTAGGAAAGAAAAAAACTAACACCAACTTTTGCAATGGCAAAGGAGAATAAACTGTTTCACAAACTTCTTATGGCTGAAGTTTCATGAAACTAAAATTTATTTGTACAAGTAATCACTGATTTATTTCCTATTTGTCTGTATTCTTTTTTCATGTCTATATGACATATATTCAAAGATCATTTACTTATTTAAACAGGTTTTTTATGTCGATGCGTTAGGTTATATATCTCTATTGCATTGAATTAGATTCAATCTCCCAACATGACCCTCCTCCTCTTTGCTAAACGGATAGCGTCCATGTTATCGGTGGTAACAGACCATAGTCATGTAGAAAATCATCATTATTTTATTTACACTTTTCTTCACGAACAATAACTTTGTAAGATTATATAAAATACCCATTACTGTTCAAAGGGGAGGTCAACTAAACTTAATCTACCAGCTTTTCCTATCATTTCATTTAACCACTTCTTTTTTTAAAAAAAAAGGCCAGTAGAAACAATTTTCAGTTCAAGTTCTTGAAAACAACCATCTTTTAGTATGTATTAATCTTACTTATTTGACACACAGTTGTTCATTAATTTTACTTATGTACTGTTCAAAACAGAAAAAGATTTGTTCAAAGTTTTTTCAAAGATTTGATAATAAATCTATAAGTACGTTAGCCATAGTTCACTATTGTTTTCTTATCGAGACCAAACTTTTATTCTTTCATAACAGGTCCCTCCCATGATTCACATTTAATTTTAACACTTTTGAAAATACAATTTCCTTGAGCATCCAATAAAATAAAATAAAATTATATGGATTACTATGCTGACAAAGTTTCAATGTTTAGTTTTTTTCAGTGCTAGTTGGTTTCTACAGTTAGACTTTTCTTCATTAGGTATTCATTTATCAATATAGGATTATAATGGCTTAATGATAAAGCAGTCATTTTCACTGCTTAGGGTCCCTGGTGCGATTACCGTTTACATCAATTATTTCATTTCTCATAGCGGAGCCATAAGGGTTCAGTGGTAAGGCGTTCATTTCCACTGTTTAGGGTTTTTTGGTTCGATTACCGTTTGCATCAATTATTTCATTTCTTATAGCGGAGCCATAAGGGTTCAGTGGTAAGTCGTTCATTTCCACTGTTTAGGGTTTTTGGTTCGATTACCGCTTGCATCCATTATTTCAACATTTTTATGACAACATTAACTTTGGATTTATTTCTTATAAATTGTGCTGAACAAACAACGGTTCTCCCACTTCTTTATTCCACCAATTTCATAACCTTTTCTAAAGTGATCCGACATAATCGTGGAACTCACAGATTTCATTTATTATTCAAAATAATTTCATAATTGAGCGTACACAGATACCATAGTAAGTAAGTAAGTAATTTTTATTTCTAAGAAACAATTTGCTATTTAATTTTTACAATTATTCAGAGTTCGATTCCATGCTGCACAAAGTATCTAAACTGAACTGAACTGAACTAAAGTTCTTTTGTCTTTGGGGATTGCGATGGGTTAGTGGTCACCTTTAGTGCTTGGGGGTCGATCCTAGGATACTCCAATTATTTGAACATTTTATGACAAGTATTTGTGTTTCACAGGGCCGCTTTTTTATAAAGTGTCTAAGAGACAACAAATCACCGTAGCCTAAGTGTATGGGACTCCATTTCATCCAAATAGATAATGGTATGCCAATTAACATATATGTCATTCTACACTGAAACCCTTTATTTATATTTACCTTAAATAGTTGGACATTATCGTGTTTTTGCACAAAATTTTATATAAAATCCCGTTGGTCGCAAATCCACAGCTTCAAACCCAAAAGAAATACCTAGTTAATTATTCAAGGAATGAAAAACTGTTCTCATTGTATGTTCCCTGCTACCAACTACATTTTAGTGTTCACAGAAGAAAAAAAAAGTATTCATTTTCTCTAACTTGCCTGCATAAAATAAGTTGCTCTGAGTAATTTATTAGGAAAGTATCTTTTATTCTCTTACATATTCTTCGAACATCTTATACAAGTGAGAGAATAAAATAAATTCATTCACTCATCTTAAACGGATTTAATCAAAAAGTAAAAATTTAGACTTTTCTTTCAGTATACTATCATTTAATAGCAACAACTAATTAGTAAACGAAAAATGTTGTTGTTGTTGTTTTAATTCTTATTTATGGACACCAGCAAATATCTCATTAAGCTTGTTTCACCCTACAACTATGTATATTGATTAAAAAATAAATAAATAAATAAATAAATAAATAAATAAATAAATAAATAAATAAATAAATAAATAAAAGGAAAACTCAAGTACAATTTGATACTGAAGGGAAATCAAATTAGTTATGATAGCATAATTAAAATCTTTTCAATTGAAACTGTTAACTAAATAGTGCAACGTACTGAAAAGCATAAAGATTTTTCCTGGTTTT